>NW_027124473.1:1713-15332 GCF_001457755.1 Trypanosoma equiperdum | reverse complement strand
ATATATATATATATATATTATATGTCCACGTGTACATTGAATGATTGGTGGACAAAGAGTAACCCAATACGGCAGTAGTGGTTTTGTACCAAGCACATGAAGCAGATTTTGAGTCATACGAGACCTGCACGGAAAGGTAAAGAAAAACAAAGGCGAGGAAACGTCAAGCATTTCCGTTGGTTTCCTCCCTATATGTTTCCACCACACACCACTTAGTTTACACGTATACGAAGGCACACACAAAGAAGAATATATATATACACATAGGAATGTATATTTCAGTATGTGCATGTCAATGAAGATATATATATATATACCCGCGTATGCCCTAAGAAAGCTTTCCAACACCACAAGGGAGGGGCGTGCGAACGCTTTTAACCAGAAGATCCATTGACCGGCACTGAACCAAGTTCAACGTTTCCATTTGCTCTATATCCATTAAACACGAACACACACTTACGATGTGGCTCACATGATATCTAGTCCCCAACACCGCATCCCACAGCTCCTATTACCCATAAGCTGATCAGGGTCAGATTGACATATTATTGCCGTTGTTTATGTCATAGCATAATTAATAATAACAGGAGTATTTTTTTTTTTAATTCTTTTTTCCCATGTCCTTAGAGTTCTTCAGCGCATCACTTGCATATTTTAGAAAAACATGTCCCACCACTCTGCCATCGAATGCGTGCACACGCAGGCACTCACACGATCACTTATTTAACCCCTCCATACCATATTTCAGAAACTCGCTCCCAACGATTTCGCACAGTTTTTTGTACGATACCTCCAACTCCTCATTTGTGATGACGTGGGAAAAAAAGGTAGGATTTTCCCCCAAAAAGTGCAACTCCACCTCAGCGGTTGCAATGCGCCGCTGAAGCACTTCCTCACTCAATGCACCCCGCTTTTGAATTCGCGCGCGCAGAACATCGATTGATGGCACCGTGACAAACAAATAAAGTACATTCTTCAAGTAACCGCTCGCTCGCAGCTTCTGCGCGCCCTTCACGTCCATGTCAATGACACACACCTTGCCGGTACTTTGAACCTCCTTAACCGCATCAATGCTGGTGCCATACAAGTTTCCGTGAACATCACATAGTTCAATGAACTTTCCCTCTTTCTCCATTGTGAGCATGCTCTCACGAGTCGAGAAGAAGTACTCACGGCCGTGCACCTCACCCTCACGGGGAGCACGCGTCGTGTGTGATACGGAAAATCCAAAGCGATTCGGATAAGCGCCCATCAAACGCTCAAGGAGCGTAGTCTTTCCCGCACCGGATGGTCCACATACAACAATTGCTTCAAGCTTCGTGCTTCCAGAGCTCATTTACTTCAATGGAACAGTACGTATAACGTCAGTTATCAATAAGGTATGAAACAATACAAAATTGTGTGTGTACGCGCGTGCGTAGAACTCCGCTCTTCTGCTACCAGTCAGTTATAACCCCCTACTAGTGATACCTCGGACGTGAGCACCGACACCCACAGCGGGGAGGAAGTGAAAGGAGATCATTCAAAGAATGAAAAAAAAAGGAGCATCAGATGTGAGAGTGCGCAACAAAGCTAAAAGGGAAGATATTAGGCAGGAAATTGTGGGGGGGGAGCAGGCTTGGTAACGGAACCGGAACAGGGTTGGGCAGATGACAGCAACGGTACGCCTCAAGACAAAAAAATTGACTTCTCAACAGTTACACCCCAATACGCAGCAGAAGTGGGACGGTAAATGCCGCTCGCTTGGTTAACGCCCTTCAACATCCTAAACCTGTAACCATGACCACACGCAAGGAACACACTCCCTAGCGCTTCCACGACGTCTGAAGAGCAGCGCACCTCTGGCTCATGTGTTTGATGACGTCCCGCAGCTCTTCTGCATTTGCTGTTGCGGCTGCAATGTTCTGTTCAATGCTTTCACGTAACTCCAACTGCTCCTTCTTGAGCTCTGCAAGCACAGCCCGCATGGCATCAACGGCACCACTCTGCCGCCGTGACTCGCATGCATGAATTATCACCTCAAATGGAAAGCACCAGGGGGGTAGGGATCCCACGTCAATTTCGTGGTCGGAGTCATCACAAATATTATCATCATTCATTACGGAGCGACTGCGTGTCCCGTGTCGGTCGCACCGCTCACTTTTCTCGCATTTCTTCTCCGTATGTTGCGTCGCCAGCGGTTGAACCGACTGCTGGTACCACGGCAAGAGACATATTCGAGGTGGTGCCATTAACTCTGGCTGAGGCATTGCTCGCACAGCGGCAAGATATCGCACAACGTCAAGCGTCGGGTGAAATATTCGCATCGCATCACGCCTCTCGGCTACGACAGGGGCCCCCACGAGGTCTACAAGCCTTTCCCGAAACCCGGGTTCGCCAAGGATAACCATATCAGGTGAATAAACAGAATTACTAAGATCCATACGCACTGCACTAGTTTCCTCAGGCAATACAACACCACACTCGGGTACTCTGGACCTCTTCGTTCCAATAAGCGAAGATGACCCAACACCCGCTAAACGTTCCTCTTCGTCGGGTGAGAGGATGACAGTTGACGGTGGTTTACATTGGCCTTGAGTTGAGCTTAGCAACTGCGGTGTGACGTCAACACGCTGGTTTAAGAGAACCATGTGACTCGCTGTAAAAGGGGCTATGCCCAACCATGGATGAAAGTGCACCTCCACCTCCACCAAATGTTCCGCCCACGTGTCGTCCACAATGAAAAACGGCGGGTGCGTGACTTCGCGGCGCCGCTCCGGAAAGCCGTTAGGAAGAGTGAACACAACTCGATCGACTAATGCGTACAGTGGTGAAGCACTATACACCTGGTTACTCTCCTTTCCATCTAACATTTCAGACCGCTTCACACCATCTGCCTTCATGAATAACTGATGACGGTACGATAGGTCCTGCGACGCTACGGAACCATCACGAAAGTAAATATACCGGACGTGCGTGCAGCGACTGATTCCTGCGCAGTAGTCATGAACATTGTCTCCAGTATCCTCGTCACGAGATGTTTCTTGTTGGCCACTACCCTTCCCGCTACGCTTCTGCTTGGCGTTACCACGGGACGCAGAGGACAATGCATGCGCTTGAGAGGATGCGGCGACTGCTGAAGAAGAAGCACGGCACAATGTTAAAGGAAGCGCAACACTCCCAACGCAAAATGGAATAAGGGTGGCACCTGTGTAAACTACATATTCGTGTTCCCCCGTGATGGAAACAGAAGATCCAGTAGATTTAGAAGTGGCCTGCATTGAACTTCAACTACACCACACACGTTCTCCCTCTATTCCAGCACCTTGCCCCTATGGTTCCCCACTATCACAGCGCCGCAGCTGATCTTCAGCTTCTTCCGCCCTTGTAGATGTGAATGAATGGAGATGTCTTCCCTCGGCGGCAAGTGGAGAAATGCTTCTCCTTAGTCTGCTTTTCTTCGGTGACGGAAAGTAGATGTTGGCCAAGGAGGGAAAGGGGAAAAAAAAAAATTACCCCTCTTGGACGATATGCTCGACCTCAATGGAGAACACTTTTACAAACAGTAAAAAAAAAAAAGAAAAAACAGAAATGGACCAGAAAAGCATACTTCGCCTTCTTCCCCCCTTTGCAACAAAAGGGAAGAGGAAGTAAAAAAAAAGTGCGGGAGAGTTATAGTTAGCCCCATTCTTTTTTTTTTACATAACAACTTCACCGTCGGGTGCAATCCAGGACGGCTCGACTAACCAAACAGAGCAAAGAGGCAATGTAGAGGAAAGGAAAGGAAATAAATGATCCAAAAGAGCAGTTCAACAATCCCGTTCTTCTCCATTTCCACACTTTCATTGTCTTTCCTTTTGTTGTTGTTGTTGTTTTCTTTAGATGCGTGAATGCAGTTAGTGTCAGTAGGATTTGCTCGCCAATTATGGCTTCCTGCTGATCACACATCTGCTACCCCCATCATCCCTTCCCCCTGAAACTCGTAAGCTGATACAATTGGGTCCAATCACATCCGCAAACGCTACTCCATAACCTCATTTCTGCGGGAGCGGTCCCCTCCCAGGTTATACTACTGATGATAGTGCCCAATTTTGTAGAGGTACACCCACCCATACTTAAACTCCCCCTCAGAACACAAAGCTGTAACTCTGCCATCCTTTAAAGAAAAAAAAGAATGATGATAATAATCATCATCATCACACGCACGTTTGATTCATGACTCCTTAAAGACAAGGTCGTAACTGCATTGAGAATGGCGGGTGGGTACGGATCACAACGTTGGTATATTGACAACTACGCCACATTGCTTAGGGGTATTATTTACCTTAGAAAGTAGCATCGGGTTTCCAAGTCCCGCCGGGTTCTTCTCTAATGGAATTGTTCTCCGACACCCTATCTTCCTCATCACTCACACACCACTCACCAGAGCGGTAAAATTCATATTTCAACGCAGCTTCCCACCCACTCGCTGACCTTCCGGACGCAACTTCACTCGACTCCTCCCCACCGGCAACCTCAACATCTGCAACATCACTTGACCCGGTGTTTGTGGAATGTTTTCTCGACCCCTGGATTCTCCGTCGCCTTCTGTCAGTTCGGATTATTGACTCAATGATCCGATCGGCCATAAGATCTTTCCGTGTGATGATTCCAACGATCCGGTTTCCGCTGTCCACGACGGTCAGATGACGAAGCCCAAGGGTTAGGAACATTTGATACGTACGCGGGAGTGTAGCGGTGGCGAGCACGCAAAACCCCGAATAGTCAATATATGGAGAGAGATCCAACTGCGCATCTAACCACTTTTCCAGAGGAGGAAGCACACCATGCAGGTTATCCCGATACAGGGATGCCTCAACACGCTTCCCGCACTCATACGAACAAGTCGAAAGGTGATGCGAGTAATATAAGTGCCACAAAACGATCTCCAACTGCCTTCGCATCACAACCCCCTTGTACGTCTGATCCCTAACGCTTTCAATAGGAAAAGCGTTGTGGCGGGTGTTTTCCAGCACGTCCACCACGCGACCAATGGGAGTTACCGTCTCCAACACAACCACTTTAGAGGACATAACGTGGCGAGCGTCGAACATGGGATACTTCTCCACCACATTCATATAATTCAACATAGGCACACAACGCGCCTCTAAGAGAACAGCATTGATATTATGCGTGAAGATCTCCGCTGTTTTCTTAGCAATCATGATACCCACCATGAGTGGCAACATGTGTTGAAACTGTCCTGTGCTTTCCATCAGGATGGTACAGATGGAAAACGCAAGTCCCGTTGTGCCACCCACAAAACTACCCGCACCGATAAGAGCAAAAATGCCCGGATCGGCCCACGAGGACCGACTACCGGGGCTAACAATGAGGAACACCACAAGACCAACAATACGGCCAACGGTGGCACCAACAACGAGTGTGGGAAACACAGTGTCCCCACACGGCGATATTCCAAGGAAAATTGCGGAAGACGTGTAGTAAATCAGCAGAAATATCATTAGAACAGGGAGAGAGAGCATTGTCTCTGTCCGCAGACTGAGAAGCGTCTGCAGCGCTGAGTCTGCGTTGGCGAAAGCAAGAGAAGCATAGGAATGCAGTACAATCCAGACCTGTTGTTCATGCACGGTTGCAGTAACGGGGATCACTGTATTGTTTGGTGCCGCACAGAAGAAGCCGTTAGCACCGTAGAACGATATGACCGACACGTCACGCGAATCAGACAACGTTTGGGGCACGGCAACGCAAGGCCCGCTCTGAGTATCAACAAAGTGGGGAGACACCGCTGATGAGTTTCCCCACCGCAGCGTTGTTAAACCTCCAGCTGTCGTGTTATCGGTTGGATTCAGCGCCGACGAGGGGGGTGACCAGCCGGCACTCCCAAAGGCAACAACCATCCAGTAGTGCAAACTAACATAAGCAACGGTGAAGGCAACCGGTAACAACGCGCGGAAGGCTCTCACTTTGAAGCGTTGTTCCAAGTGCCGCCGTACCACAAGCGCGAACCAACTCAGCCGGACATAGACACCGGACAGCGCACCACAAATAAAACCAATAACAACAGTTGGAATGAAATATAATATATGCATTCTCACAATCTGCTCAAAAGGAATAGTTGACGCGAACACCTGAACCAGTTCCGATATTAGTTCTCCTGATGAATACCCGGTACGGTCGCGCCCAGCAAAATACAAAAAGTGCGAAAAATAAACTTGAATAAACAACGAAGAAACCAGTGACGCAGCAAATACGTAAAGAGCGAAGCGGACTGGTATGGTAGTGGAAATTAACTCCACCACGACCATGAGACCCCCAATCGAAACATTAAACGCAGATGCAATGCCCGCCGCGGCACCGATTACTACAATTGTCCGACGATCACGGGGATTCCTGAAGCACTCAATAATATTTACGTGTTCGATCTGTATCCAACGCCGTCTCTGAAGCGTCTGCGCCCCCACCATGGCTCCAGTTAGCATTAACGTACCACAATGGCCGGTACAAACGCCACTTGCCACACTAAAAACAACGGAGGCGATCTTCGCAAGCAAAACGCCAAAACTTCCCAACATGGGGTAATCAACACCATTTAAATACGCCATAACCTCTGGCATACCTGCCCCAACACTCCCAGGAACGCAAATACAAATAACGCTTGAAATAAGCGATGTGACAAAGCTGAAAGACACCCACATCAGGTACCCTTTCATGTAGGAACGCGGGCTAATGCCGTACAAACCAACGCCAACACCCTCGAACATAGCGGTGAAGTCCAACTCCGCATGGTCCGGAGAGCGCTCGGGATAGCGGTTTGGGTTGTAAAATGAGAAATTATTAAGCCCATAACCTAGAAGCTCGTAACGCACGCTTGCAAACACGTGTAACAACGCCACAACTACTATGGCTGTAAAACTAACAGCAATACCAATTACAACAACGAACACCCATATGAACCAACGCGGTTCCTGACTGCGACCTGCAAGATGGTCCTTGTATACTGTTGTTGCCGGCTCGAACGTGTCAACGGACTCATACCGCTCCATTTTACGCCTTTCTTCCGAACTATAGAAGCGTGGGTGTCTTGTAGGGATCGTTGCTTGCAGCTTCTGCCGCAGCGAAAGGTCGTGTCGTTCTTCAAGCAGCGGCATGTTTGTTGAGAAACGATTCGTACATCGCCTGACTGCAGCCACAGGTTGGTTGGCATTATTATCGCCGTCGCAGTCATCAGACGAACCTGCGCCGAGCAGTGGGACCCTACACTGTGAAGACTGCCCCTTCATCTAAATGCGGGTTGTGAGAAGAAATCCTAGACCACGGTGGGAGAGCGGCCGATTATGGAAAGCGACAATCCTGGGCTAAAGCTGGCTTTTGGAGAGGCCAACAGCCTCACACCCGGTGCACCGTTTGCTAACGTTCCCCTCTTTCTTTCTAGGTACAACTCTGAATGCGGAAAAGAAACCCCCGTGGTCACATTAGCACGCACAGAGGTTGCAAGACACAGAAGATATCGGGGGGAAGGGTAAAAGGGATAGCATCTGCGATACACAAAGATCAGTGACACATGCACACATGCGGAAAAATAGACCAATTAACACCAACACTCGCGGAGTGCCAAAAATATCAGCACCGGGCACGTCATAGAGCGCGACAAGTAACCTCGCGGAGCCATCGTCAAAACCGAAAATACAGGACGTGCAGTAAGTGGCACAATCCTTTTCATTATTTCCCTCTACCTAAGGCTCTTTCGCCTTAATTACAGTATCTGTCGTAGAGTCCCTCCATGAAGGCAACGTAGGCATCCTGGTCCTCCCGATTACCCACTGCCATTAGTGGGTGGCGGCTATGTTTGAGCTGAAGCACTTCTACAGCGGGGATCTGGGGGCAATCCGCCTTTACATTATCAATCAAACGTTGCGTAAGTTCGTTGGGTACGCGCGTATCCTTCACTGACATTACAAATGCTATCGGGCACCGCAAATGAATCTGGTTGCGGTCGTACTTGTAAGCATCTTCACCACTGTAATCGCAGAATGTGCGAAAGAACCAAAGTACAAAAGATGGAAACCAACATGAAGATTCGATCACATTATGTAGTGTGTCGAATGCCGCCTCAACAACAACAAGAGAAACATAAGTGGCCAACTCGGGGGGTAGTTTCATTGCCGTGTAGAACGTGGTCGTTGCACCGCGACTGAAACCGAATAAAACAAGATGCAAGCGAAGAGGCCGTTCCGGCGTATGGCACCGGGAGTCCATATCTTGGAAACTGTCCTTGTTAGTCCCAGTTGCTACAGTTCTTTTACGCCCCTCAATGATGCGGACCGCCCGCCGAATCTCACGCAAGCAGGCCGCTTGATCCCGTTCCCCAGCCAGGTTTGTCATGCCCACACGCGAGTAGGAAAAGTTAATGGGTCGCACGGAAAAGAAAAGATCGACCAAGCACCCCTTTAACATCAGGACCCAGTGAATAGGATTGAGGCTACACCTGTTGTAAACAAACTCATCCATCTCTGGCGACGCTATAACATTGTGAAGCAGACGAGGCGACACAGAGCACGTTGCATGGGTCAAAAGAGGTGGATCCTCATCTGCCGTCAGCACAAACCTGTCGGCGTCCCCCAAAAGAGAACTGGATTCCGCCGCCGCATCACCGTTACCTGCAACAGTCTCAGTAGGGCGCCAGCTACATGCATTTTCAAGTACATCAACGCCGTCCGGACCAGTGTAACGAGAGATGTGCGTTCGCGATGTTGTTATACCTGGTGTGGCCACAGTGATTATGTTGGGACGACGCGGTGGGTTGCTTTCGTACGGGGTGTAACGAGGCAGCATGGCATCCGACTATACACTTAATGGAGTTCAAAACAAACAAGCAAAAGTGCTTAACAAACCGTAATGTCAGCGAAGGAGGGCAATAAGAGGAGAGGCATCCCCCTCACTAAAGCTGATGTTATATGCGAAAGGGGGAGAATAACGGAAAAAAAAACAAGCAGTAATCGGGCACAAGTGTTCAATGAGACAAAGAGGGAGGAAAGCAGCACTATTTACTTTCCTTTATGAGTTTGCACTTATTTCTGTTTGTGACAGGGTGCCCTAGTACAACTCATCAAAGTCATCCAATGCAGCTAGAGCTGATTGAATTTGGTCACGTTGCCTCTTCTCCTCCGCCTCCACGGAAGCGCCCTCGCCATCGTCGAGCTCATCATAATTTTCCTCGTTGTTGTCCACATCACTGTTATCATCGACCACTGTTGTTGCTCCCTCAGCCGCAGCTGCCTCCCCGTGGGCACCTCCTGCCGCTGGCATCCCAACTCCTCCGAAGGTGGCGCTGCCGCTTGCGTCCACCTTCATGCTGTCTGGATCAACACCAATAAGTCGAAGCAGCTGGCCAGCACGGGCCGATTGACGCTGTCGGCGCCGCTCCGCTAATGAATCCAGAAGAGGGTCCACACGCCGCCGGAAGGCAATATACTCATCAAGCTTCTCTTCAATCTGCTCACGTATCATGTCTTGCACCTCCTCAGTATACTTTGCGGGCGTGAAAAATACGTCATAACATTCGCTGGGGACCTCAGCCTCGTTTGCATCCACTCCCTGCACACCAGAAGCACGCAAAAAGAAACGCGAGGGGTACATTACTTCCATCTGCTGCAAATCGTCGTAAAGTCGTAAAGCCTCAAGCACCTCACTCCTTGTGGTTGTCAAGAGTCCGTTGCTCATCTTGTATTTTTCTTCAATAGCGGAAAGGTGTTGTTTCTGCTGGGCGATATCCTCCTCAACTATCTTCAACTGCGTCATCTTACCAATCCGTTCACGCTCCATCGCAACACTTACCCGCTGCTCCTGATTCTGCTCCCGCTTCGCAGCAGTAAGAACACTATGAAGGTTTGCAAAGGTGGCTGAACGCAGCAAACCCCCTCTTTGCCGTTTACCACGTGGTGGTTCTCCACTAGTTGCGGTTTGTTGCGCCCCATCCGCAGTGGCCTCAGCCGCGGAAGGAGGCACCACCTTCTTGTCGACTCCTGTACTACCATTAGTTGAGCATTCGCCTACTCTCGAAGTGAGTTCTTCCAAGCTTGCTTGAATTTGCAACCGATCCCTCTCGAGACGTGTGAGCAGAGACTGCAAACTGTTGAAACCGCGGTCAATAATACGTGCACCTTTACGCACCCTTTGGTAACGCCGCACACACCACTCGACGTGTTGCCGTATCATATTGCGTTGCTCAACTGTTAGAGGTTCGGGGTAGTCCTCCACCAATGAGAGAGTTGCGGTGCCAGACGGATCTCCCGCCATTCCTTCAGCATCCCTCTCACGTAATGCCTCAGCAGTGGCGTCACGAGCAGATGGTCGCTCCAGAAGTGACTGCGAGTCCACACCACGCTTCCGCCCTCCAAGTGCTGTGTTATGTGCGGAAACCGATTCCAAGGGGTAATTTACCGGAGCCGGCAGCATTTACCACTCGCCAACCGCAAAGCGGGGTTGTGACTAAATGAATATGTTCCCTCAGCAACACAACAAACGAAAAGTAAGCTAAACAAATAAACAAACAAACAAGAGGCAACCCCTACGGAAGCCACGAGCTTACATTGGAACCAAGGGAGAAAAGAGAGAAGACGACGAAAGAATAGGAAATGTGGCGGTATGAAGCCTAAGGAGGAAAGGGAGACGATAAAGTAAACAACCAAATAAAAGGAATTCAGAACATTGCATCTGCTCGCGCGTGCACACACACACACTCCTTCCACAAAAAAAAAACACACACAGCAAAGCATATATACATGCACATGCACATAACGTTCTTCGTTCACTCCATCTCGTGTCTGATGTTTACCTTCGCAATAATTATAATAACGCATCAACCCCCTTTTAAAAACGTTGCCGCTCTCTATGACCAACTAGCCTTTCCACACATATAATCTCCCAATATAATGGCTGGTGGTAGCATGTTACTCTCCTTTCCTTCCCTTTTATTTTCCCCTCTCCCGTTGAGAAAAGGGTTTAAGGAAAGAAAAAAAGCCTAAGTATAAAAGCATGTCTAACAAACAAAAAACAAAAAACACACTTGAATGGGGAAAAAAATCACCCCCCCCCCTCAAAAACAAAAACAACCGGAGTGAAGATGTTCACAATATCGACACAACTATATTCTTCTTTTTTGCGTACAGGTAGATGTGACTCCTCCAAAAACCGTCAAAGAAAATAAAAGGAATTAGGACCCAGCTGAAATGGAAGCCGGGTTTCCCCTGTGATACAAACGAAAAACAATCATTGAATATTTAATGGGGGCACTTCGAGTCATTTGCTCAGTTGGCCATTACACGTACAGAGAGATTGAGAGTGTGTAAAACAGTGGCAGTAATAATAATAATAATAACAACAATAACAAACAAAAAAGATTTTGACCTGCACTGCGACACCCTTCGCTCGCTCATGCAACGATGCGTATGCTATGTGAGTGTCCACAAACTTTGCACGAACCACAAATGACATGGAGGAGAATATTGCAAACCTTTCTTGTGCACATTGCGCCAGCTGCACCCACCTGATTCACTACACGAAGTTACTTCCTCCATCATGCATTCGAGATGCGTTGGACACAATAATAGCAGATTCGAACAATTACACAAACAGACGCGTACATGTATATTAATGTACGTAAATGCATCCCAGCATCACACTGAACACCCAACATCCACACAAAATAAAACAATTCCCATCTACAGCAGACACCACTGGAGCACTCCACCTGCTCTACTCAGCGGGGTCATCGTCGCGATACCATTCGTCTTGCTCAGGATCGTACCACATCTCATTTGTTGGATCATAGAATTGGCAACTTGGAGGATGGAAATACAAATTCTCCGCATCCGAATAGTAAAACGGGGTTCCCTCCGTACGCACCCATTCGCCCTTCGGCAGCACTAATGCATTACCCTCATCATCCAATTCTATTTGCTGTGAGCAATTTTGCGCGGGTGGAGCTGAGCCGGTTGGTGGGGCGTTTGTCTTCTCCGCACCACTGTTATCAACTCCGTTTCCTAAAGGTTTTGTTGGGACTGGTGTGGAATTCACCTCAGGTTCAGGAGGTGCGCTGCCCTTACTTTCTACGCGTGACGTCTCTTCATTTGGACCATTTGCTCGTCCTTCAACTTTCGTAGAAGCCGAATTCGGCCCTCCTCGAGGCGGCGGAGGTCTTGAGGGACCTCCTTGTCTTACTTTCGAGTCTCCACAACCCATAACTTTCTTTCGTGTTTTTCTTTCTCCTAAAAGCTACAGTACGTTTCTCCCCTCCCTCTCCCTTTCTTTGTGTATGAAATGAGCGTCCGTTTGTATGACCCGCTGGTTTCTCCCCCTAATCCGGCCTTTGAGCTGCCTCTTCTCTCAGAGATATCTCCTCTTCAGATAGGGCAATATAATATATATATATATATTATAATAAAAATAACTGGAGTTGGGGTTTCTACTTGCTCGGCCTTCTACTCCGAACTGATTTAATTTTTATTTTATTTTTGTCTTTTGCTTTCCCCTCCTCCCCACAACCGTTAACGTGTGATTCTCTCAAACGAGCCCTCCACACACGAGCGGAGCAATCGAAGCCGCAACTCTCCGGTTGGATGTATACTTTTTGCTTTCTTTCCTTAAAGAAAACAACCAATAAACAAATTCAAACAACCCCTCTATGAATCTGTCGGTTCGACGCTATGTGTGTGTGTGTGTGTGTGTGTGTGTGTGTATATATATATGTGTATGCGGTAAAGAAAATAAGAAGACAAGAAAACAACAACAACAGCAAAAACTAAACCTCGTCCGCTGTGTTGGGCCTTCTAACCCTTTTACTTTCCAATATGTTTCCTCGCTATTTTCGTCTCCTCAGCCTTCGCCTTCCAGGAGCAACAAATATATTACTACCGGACACAAATATTATTACGGCTAGGCACAGCTCTGGACCACGTAAATATGTTTGTGTCTCCTTCTACTTTCCCTCTGTGCACTAAAAGAAAATGAACAAAAAACTTCCGCAGATATCCCCTTTAAGTAACAATGTAGCGCTGCCTTCAACCAACCAGCTGCGGTTTCCCTTCTTTCTTTCTCTCCTTTTATTTCCTCGCTACCTTCTATATATAAATTGAAAAACAGGTTAAAACTTTCTAGTCCTATGTTTTCACCAGGTACCTCTATGTCCAAGGTGAGTCACAGGAACGAATCAATGCGAAGTAAGAATATATCTTCCTTCTTTCTTTTTTTTCTTTTTGCTCTTCTAAAAAGTAAATAAACAAAAACAAATAGTAAGGAAACAAAAAAAAAAAGCAAAAAGAGATCAATGGAGCAAGTGCATGAAAGATAATGTACAACATCAGAGCGGGGGGGAAAGAGATAAGAAAAACCAAAGGAAAGGAATAATTAAAGCTACAGTAAAGCGAGTAGCGATAAGCAGATGTAGTGGCAAAGAAAAAAAGGATTGAATGTATGTTTTTAAACGCGCAGAACTGTGAACTCGTATGAAGAGAAACATATTTTAAATCGCTTCACCCAACATCTCTGAAGACTTTCCATATATCTACACGTGCACAGTCACATACAAATACTTCATCCTTTTTCTTTGCTTTCCTTTTGTTTCTTTTCATGATATGATT
>NW_027124473.1:0-1680 GCF_001457755.1 Trypanosoma equiperdum | reverse complement strand
AAAAAAAAAACAATTTCACTTTACTCTTATACCAGCCCTATTCCTGGTTCGCTAAACCTTACGGAATGCGTGACAAGAAGTAAGGAGCCGAATGCAAGTTGAAGTTGCATCACATCCCTTACGCTGTGGTAACCTCAGAAAGGAAGTATTTGTACATGCCCGCACGTAAAGGGTCAGCCGTAGTTAAGTGAGCACATAATTCTTGCAAGCATTTAATGCAATCATCATCACCATTAACGTGCCTTCCTTGTGGTTGTAGGGCAGCCCATACTTCACGTGCCAGTTTTAACGCCGACTGCCGATCGCTAATCACATCACTGCTGTTACCGTCGTTGCTTTTTTTGATACTTGTGAGTAGAGACGTGGCAAGATGTAAATAAGGCCAATACGTTTCCATATCCTCCCCTAAACGCCGCTCCTCCCCTACAAGATCCAGACAAACCTCATCCAGTTTCGCTGTGATATCAATAGGAACTGCTGTTGAAGCAAAAGGCAACGCTGTCAACTGCTTAGAGGCGTGTATGAGAAATTTCGCGTAATACCACGCTGATTGATCCAGTGGGTCACAATAAATGGCGGTAGTGAGAAGTGTCAAATCCTCCTCCAATTGCCCCCAAGCCTGCGAAAGCATCCCGTCACGGAGATTGTTGTCTGCCTCCTCTTCCCGCCACTGACGCTGTTGCAAACGCCGAAGTGCACCCTGCATAATAAATCCTCGCTGGTGCCAGGCGCTGTAATTGGAAAAGTTTCGCCTAACAGCTGCCGACGTAAAGTTCAATTCTTTTACTTCTGTTGGGGTAAAGAACAAATCACGCGGTCGATCAGACTTGGCACTGCCATTCATGTAAGATGCGAACTCCCTTTCTTTAATCCCCACAACTGCAGGTCCGAATTGAATGGAACTCTGTACGAACAGATCTTCCATTTGTCCCAATTGATACATTACCCACCGCCGGAACTCCCATGCATGAAAATTCCGCTCATCCATTGCGAGTAACGCGTCACCTTGCCGTTTTTCCTTAAGCAGCGCTTTCGCCCAAAAAAGAACCTCCTCCGGAAGATCGAATTCACCCGCAGCCGCACATTCCCCCAACTGACATCCCGCAGGGGCGGCAGGTTTTGAACGCTTCCCGACGTTTCCCAGTGCGGATTCTGCGAGGCGGCGCAGTTGCATAAATACCCAGCGTCTGTGCACAAATGCCGCATACACTTTGTAATCGCTCTGAATTATACTCGAACTGAGTTTCAGTTCCTCGCTTAACCAATCCAGTTGTGTTTTTACTACCGATTGTTGCCGCTTCTCCTCGCCTTTTACCGCTTCAGGTGGTGCAACGGTCTCACAAGCAGCAGCTTCAGGCATCTTCCTCCACAAATCCAATAATACTTCACGCCTATAATTAAACATCGTGTATGCTTCTGCATTTTTAGTCAACAACTCCGCTAGTTGTGGAAGAATCGATTCCTCATATACACGCCTGCTTCGCCGCTCAAGTAATGAGTCATACAAGGTTGTAAATTGCCGTATTTTTTCCAGTTGTTGCTCCCGCGCCTTCTCCCCGATGTTGTGTGGTCGTACCTTTCGTTGGTCATGCATCCCTCACCAAACAGGGATTTAATTAAATAAATATATATATTAATATTAATATTAATATATATATATTCTTTCCTGAAGATGCCCCC
>NW_027123954.1:18736-19521 GCF_001457755.1 Trypanosoma equiperdum | reverse complement strand
TTTTAAAAGACGCATATGGAAAAGACAGCGACAGCTTTAACGCAAAATTCACTACTCTAAAACCAGGCCACAAGGTTAAAATTCATAAAGGAGGAGAGGTGCAAGCTGTGGATATTGGGGACGTCAACACCGACGGCGAGGCACTAAATGCAATAAGCATAATACTAGCCGATTGCGCGGCGCAGATAGCAGCGACAAAACAAACAAAAGCAGTGGATTCCAAGAAATCAGAAAAATGCAAGGAAGATACAGAAGAAAGTGAATGCACAGAGGATGCAGATTGCGAACACAAAGGTGGAAAGTGCAAACTGAAAGATGGAATGACAATGGAGAAAGATGGAAAAACTACAAACACCACAGGAAGCAATTCTTTTGTGATTAAGCCTTCCCTTTTGCTTGCGGTTTTGATTATAGCATAACACTTTCAAGGATTATTGGTAAAGGATTTTTTCTCAATTTTATGATATTTATGATATTTGATATTTCAATAGAATTTGCTAAATTATAATACCTATTCGATGAAAATAAACAAGTTGTTTAAAATATAATATATTTGAAACCTATGAAATTTTTGTAAATTGTATATGATAGTGTTCTGTGGGTGTAATATAGCACGGAGATAAGGTGCGAAATTTTTACAAATTTCTTTTATTTGTTTATTTTGCGGATATTACTTATGACTACAGTAATAACTATAAAACAAAAATAATAATGATAATTATGTGATTGACTTGTGAGTGTTTGTATACTAATATTATAATAACAACATTAATGATAATAATATG
>NW_027123954.1:13567-18726 GCF_001457755.1 Trypanosoma equiperdum | reverse complement strand
TAATATTGTTTGTGAAAATCAAAAGTTGTGTTACGTAGAAGCACTTAATAAAATGCCAAGCGGAAGATGAGAGTAAGGTACTGTGATAGAAAATGAGAAATGAAGATGGAATATGCGCAGTTTGAAGCACACACATAAATATTGCTATCATCATACACAAGTATAATGATGGAAGGGACATAGAGGGAGATGCAGAATCCATTGTGTAACTCAAATGGTTATACTATGGCATCTACTCAAACAGAGAGAGGAGAGTAAAAAACAGAGAAGAAAATACTCTGTGAAAGAACAAAATTGGAATGAAAAAACACTAAAAATGATGATACAGAGTGATATAATGCTTCACATTTCACAGAGAAATATATGAATGCTGTTGAAGAGAATGTATTTGCAATTATAGAACTTACAGTAGTTCATAAATAGGTTGTGATAAAAATTTATTGATAGAACAGGATGTTTGCTGTGTTAAGCACAGAAAACTCGTAAAATTCATAGTATATATGAAGTAATCAGTGATACTAGCTGCTGCACCTTCCACAGTAGTGCACAAGAAAAAACGTGTATTAACTTAAACAACATAATTTACCTACTATACTCAGAAGGTGTTGCTGACGCTATCTTATAAAGAAAAAACCGTAGATACGTAGTCAAAGATAAGCTGTATAGCTGAACACACACCTTTCAAGGGTGCATAACAATAATATCAAGGGATAGCTTATATGTGTAAATACAGTATCCTTAACTAAACATCTCTGTGGCGTAACCGATTCCTTTTCTTAATTATTCAATTGTTTCTTTCCTAACTATCTTAAATTTTGAAACATACATTATGGAGTAAAATTAAGTATTTTGGGAACTTTACTATCACCGTTCATATTACATTTAGTATGTTTAAGCTCAATGTCTATTCAAGAAGACTAAGTAAATAACATAACAAATATGGCACATAATTAACTTAAAAACAGAGAGGTTCTGTTTATTTACCTCAAATTCATGAAACTCAAGGATTGTGTAGACTTATATTAAGTGCGGAAATAAGCAATTTTCACACCAAAGTAACTTCAGGCCAAAGTATAACAAAGAGAGGTAATGAGTAGTTAAAATAGGTGATATTCTAATTCGGTTAATTTCTTTGATTATTATTCATTTTATAGATATTAATTGAAAATAGAATAAAAATGACAATACAAGAAAAGAACTGTAAGTCTGTATATGCTAATATTATAATAAAAACAGTAATAATGATAATAAAAATGATGATAATAATAGGAGAGAGTGTTGTGAGTGTTTAAATTAACTTTATAGCAAGAACATTGTGGAAGACTAAATGGTCTGTTAAAAGTGAAGCACTTTAAACAATGACAAGGGTGCAATTGAAGTGCGTGAGTGAGGAAGAGGTACCATAAGTTCATAAGGAACATTTGTGAAAGAAGTGCACCCACAAAATGAAAAGGAAATGGAAACTATATATACGCAGTTTTAACCAACAATATGACGATGTTTATCAATATACACAATGAGACGATGGAGACGCAATCATGGAAAGGGAGAGTCTATGGTACAGAACAAATAGAGTTTTCACGTTATTTTCAAATGTGACGATGTTACTCTAATGGTAAATAATGAAAATATGGAATGAAATTAAAGAATACGCAATAAAACAGTACAGAAAAAATGATAGAGAATAATGAAATTATGCGTAACATTTACGAATAATTGAATAGATGATAATGCAGCGATGTTGACGAATGTAGTTTTAACTTGATGGTGAATCGTAATATATAGCTGTGAAGACAAGAAACACAAGAACATAAGGTAGGCACTTTGTACGTATGTGGTAATACCAAAATGTTTCCTCGTAAAACGTTGATAAAGCCAAAAGTAAGGGAAAATATAATATAATACGGATGGAAAATTTAAAACAAGGGCTAAAGATTGATTGCCGTGGACAAAAAAGAACAAAGAAGCGGAACTTTTGTAGTAGTGGGCGTATAAAGCAGCGGAAAAACTTAGTTTCAGGTGCGGAGAGTTGAAAAAACCGCAAAACCCGCACCCCGTTGGTACAGCGTCAACTTCTGTAGAACAATTTAAAGGAATATTATTCCACATGAAAGTTTTTTTTAATGCCAACATTCCCAAGCATATTAGTAGAGACATAGTAGTAAAAAAACGTGAAGACTACAAGTTTTCAAATCTCAAACGCAGCCTGTCTGGCTTCGGCGAAATTCACAGAACAAATGCAGAAAAGAAACTGAGTTCCTGATAACCAGAGGCTAATGGCTTATTTCACCAGTATATGCTAGGAACCTCCAGCTACAAAGAAAAAATAACGAAAGATAAGCACTAAATTTCCAATATAAATTAGTGCGATATTTTAAAGATGGGAGCGTATACTATTGCAGATAAGGACAATACACACGCGATACAGAGGTAAAATTCAATAAAGTTTGAAAATAAATGCGTAAATAAGTCTAAGAACAAAATTCAAGTTAAAAAGTTAGATTATATTGACCATACGGTTTATATAGTGGAACTGATCCTTGTAGGGCTAATATGTGGCTGAAGTTCAAGTATTTAACCAATTTGTTGCTATTTGAGTCTGCGAAGTGATAGAATGAAAAATCGTATCCCTGCAACAAAGCGAATTTTTCAGCAAAAAAAATTCGTCAGATGGTGTGACAAAGCAGTAACACCAAAAAGTTTCGTGAAACGCAGACAGACGAATAACTAGCTGCAATCCGCCTAGTGAAGTTACAGATTTACTCTAACGACCACGTACCCTCAGCTAAGCATATTCCGTACTTTTTATTTGTTTATAGACAAACACAAACACACAAAAGAAAACCCTACCAGTGACATTGAAACCATGATCCAAGTTGCCACCTTCACACACCCTAGCCACACGGTCAAAATCTCTGCCCTAGCGCTCATAACTGCTGTAGCGACAACACATGCCGCAGGGCCGAACAACCAAGTAAACGGAGCTGACTTTTCGGTGCTTTGCACAGTCGTCAACGCAGCCGAGAATGTAAAAGAAAGCAGCGGCCTCGACGACACCCTAACCCAGATTGGAACAACTGCGACGACAGTAAAAGTCATACTAAACAATTATGATCGCCTAAGAAAAGAAGCGTCAAAACTGGCATCCACACAGGGAAATAAACAAGCTCCAAGCTCAACAGCAGAAACTTGTCATGAAGGAACGGCTGAAGACTGTACCAAAACGGTGAACGAACTGCGGCAGATGGAACCAGCAACAAAAAAAAAACTCGAACTGGCAGCAACAAACACAGGTAGTATGCGAAAGCAAATAAATAAAACAATCGACAAAATAATACAGGTAGTAAGTAAAGCAGGAGATCAGGCGCCCAACTGTCAATCCGCCAAGCAGCTTCTCAGAGCAGTAGTTTATGGACAAGTAACTTAGGGAGCACGCCGAAAATGGACGTCACCGCAACTGAAAGAGCGGAGTTATGCGGCAAACGAAGCGCCAACGGCGCCAAATCGGCGGCGCTCTCAATCGACGCAACACCAGCATGCCTTTGCAGTTCAGACACCTCACAACAAAACAACAAGGGCTGTTACAAAACAGTTAGCGAACAAAACTTTGTCAGACAAGCGGCAGTCGCAGTCAACGTCTGGACCAAAATCAAAACAAAATGTGAAGCAGCAGCACTAAACGCCAAAAAACCGACAGCAAATATAATCAGTGCCGCCGCAACCAAAATAAGGGCACGGCTAGCGACACCAGGGGCAGGCACCATATCGCACGGCTACTTAGGGACCATAGCTGACACAGACACCACAGGCATCTGTACAGGCAACGCGGCTGCCAACAACGGCGCATGTACATATTTCACCAACGCCGGCGGCACCACCCAAGAAAACCCAGCGTGGCTAGCAACACTAGAGACAGCGGCAGAGGCATTAAGAAATGAAGAAAAAGCCGCACAAAGCAGGCTACACACAACAACAGAGATCAAGGCGCTGAGCAAAAGCCTAACCAACTTGTTAGCAATGGTAACAGTAACTGAAATACGCACCGCAATTCTTACCGATGACAAAATTAGCGCACACAAAGCGGTCGATGCAGAACAAGGATCCAAAGCCGCAGGAGATGACCAACAGAAACGTAAAGCCCTAGAAGATAAGGGCTGCACCTTTAACAAAGAATCCAACAAGTGTGAATTGAAAAAGGAGATAAAAGAAAAACTAGAAAAAGGAAACCAAGAAACAGAAGGGAAAGATGGGAAAACTGATTGCAGAAAAATTGACACACCAGAGAAATGTGAGGCTGTAAACAAAGATCTTCCAGCCTCTTCCTCCGTAATTGCGGATGGATAACTTTTATAGACAAAGAAAGAACACTTAAAAAACCGAACTGCCGCTCTTCTAGTCTACTTTTCAACAACAATTTAGCTCTTAGTATGGCTGATATTTTTGTGAGTTCGGTATCGTATTAGGAATATTTTTAAATTTTATAATATTTATGAATTTTTCAATTTTGAGAAAATTTATTAAATTTTTTCAAAATTGATATATTTTGACACTTTTGTAAAGGCTTTGCGATCATTTGAAAACTATCAAAAACGTGAAAAAAACTGAAAAATAGTAGATTTGTATGATAGAGACCTATATTTGTAATGTAATGTGGTAATGGAGTATTGAGAATGTTCTCCGTGTGATTCCTACACCAGATATATTCCAGTTATTCAACCTTTCCTGTGATCACCCTATGTAACCATTCAAAATGCTTCGGAGGTCCTTATTCTAAATTAAGCTAACAGCGACTCATCATACATGTCTATTTCCTTGTTTTTTTTCGTTTATGTTTTATATGGCTTAGTAAAGCACTGTGGTGTGTGTTTGGGAAGCGGCTTTTCCCAAATTCGAATTTTGCCTGATTACGTAATTGGCGCGTCATACCTTTGACAATATCGGTGATCCTTGCATGGTCAGTTTTCGGCATGTGGTTTCGTTTGTTTGTGAACCCGTACACTTTATCATTTCTCGGGATACCACAATGCGAAAAGACAAACTGAAACAACATGGCTACTCTCAGTTTCGTAAAGTGTAGGATCAGATTCGTTATGTGTCGCAGTATGGAATCTGTCATTACTGCAGAACCTGTTTTAAGAGAAATTAATAATGATAAAAAG
>NW_027123954.1:13273-13546 GCF_001457755.1 Trypanosoma equiperdum | reverse complement strand
TTATAACTGACTTAAGTTTCCTAAGTCTTGTTTCCATGGCTATACGCTGTGCTCTGTAGCTGCACGATAACCTGCCTGCTCCTTTCTTTTCTTTTACCGCGTTACCTTGCCGAAGGTATATTATTGCGAAGGCGCCAGAGGATTCATCCAGTATCACCGACCCATCCGTCCACACTTGGTAATCGTAGTCTTTGAATCTACGTACCATTTTCATTGTGTGTCTTTTCTTTTCGCTGTCTGAATCGTCAGAATGGAGACCACCTGGCGTTTTTG
>NW_027123954.1:12131-13263 GCF_001457755.1 Trypanosoma equiperdum | reverse complement strand
AGTTGAAATAACCTTGCTGTGTGTGGCTTTTCAGTTATGTATACTTCCTCATACAATTGTGATACACGCTGCAGACGCGTGCTTATCGGATGACTGGATGGGAAAATTTTTTCACTGTATTGGCTGATTTCTTGCCATTTGCCTTCCTTGTTAAATGGTATTCTATTGCTCGTCTGTGGAATATATTATCTATCTTTTGAAAACAGGTCTCGTTCATGACATCATGCTGGTTCGCGTACTTCGGAATACCCGCGATAACATGTACCTCCTCTACTTGCACTCGTTCAAGTTTATCCTTGTCTGATGGAGAAGCATTAAACCACCATACTGCGAAACAATAGCATAACGTTCCCTGCATTAAGGTTAAGTAAAATTCTCGGACACTTTCTTTACTCTTCCCCCTTTCGGGTGATGCAACGGCCAGAAGTTTCATTAATCTTATATTTGCTGGTGATTGTAGGGTGTGAACATGTTTGCTTACACCCTTGTGTGGCTGCATTGTCATTCCAAGGAGTCTGGTATCTCTTGTGTAAGTGAATCTGTGCTCTCCCGGCATTAGGTGTAATGAGTTTCTCTGTCTCTAACCCTAAAGAACGTGTACTCCGTTCTTTCTAAAGACACATTCATATAGTGCTCCGCTGGCCAGCTCGTTATGCAATCTAACCTTGTTCGTAGCATTTCCCGAATAGCTTCCCTGTCAATGTTAGAGCATACTATCGTGCGTTTGTATGCAAAGAAGCAGTGTTTAAGGGCTGGTATAGCATTTGGATTTGCTCTGAAAGAGTCCATTTCAATAATGAATAGCAATGGCCCCAGAACTGAAACCTTGTGGAGCACCAGACGTGAGCTGTATTTTCTTTGAGAAGGTGTTGTTTATTCATGCTACTGCAGTCCTTCGCTTCAGAAAAGTAGCAACCCCCGCAATGAGGTGCATGTCTGCCTCATATCTTTTTAATGCATCTATTATGCACCTGTGATCCATATAGCTAAATGTTCTCGAATAATCTATGAATACCGCAGCAGTTTCCTCTCCTGCCATTTAATGTGTCACTAAGTCTTTGAGTGTCATCATGGTGCCTAACGTAGACCTCTCCCGAAAAGAAAACCAGCTTGCTATGGTTGTGGCTTACAC
>NW_027123954.1:10635-12121 GCF_001457755.1 Trypanosoma equiperdum | reverse complement strand
ACTGTGTCTCGTATGCGTCTTGCTACAATCCTTTCCATGAGCTTACAGAGGGTGCTAGTGAGCGTGTGATCGGCCTAAGCGAGGACATACACTTAGCCGGTTTGTTGTGTTTGAGTAATGGAACAATAACTTCATGCTTCCACTCCGGTACCCTGTGTCTCTGTAGGGTAAAGTTGAAGAGCTTGAGGACACATATTTCTTGTTGTCCTAATTAATTGAACTGTTCACAATGTATATCATCCTTACAGGGGGCAGTGCCTGAAGAAAGAGATCCTCCAGTGCTGCCTTAAGTTCTGCCGTCGTTATTGGTGCGAATTCTTCGCTCATTCGATAAGGTTCACTCATGGGCAGAGAATCTGGTGCTTTCGTTGACATCTCTCTATACATCTGTTCTAGCTTATTAGCTTGCTATCTTCTTGTTAGATGGTGGTCATTTACTACCAGAGCAGTAGATATTAGTGTTCTCGGTGCATATATATACTCAACTAAATTCCAACATTTTGTATTGGTCACTGACATCTTTGACGCATTTTCCTTCTATCGTTGCAGGGATGCTTCGGCGACACTTCCTTCTCTTGTTTACAAGGTCATCCCTCTGTGCTTCTCATTTTTATACTCCCTTATTCTCGTTTCTAGGACGGTGGTGATACTCCCTTACCTTTCTTCAATGTTTTCTTCTTTGCTGCTGTGCGAATGCCTTTAGCCACTTTTTCATTCATGGTGTCCACTTTCTTTCTCGACTTCCTTAATTTTTTCTTCATAGTTAAGCCACACACTTTTCTAACCTCCCGCCTATCGGCTTTGTTCCAAGCATACAACGCCCCTAGTGGGTTTGTAATGGCGATCAATTCAATACAATCCCAATAAACACCTCAAACGTTATCCAGTAGTGGTCGCTATCTGGACTGAGATTTGACTCCCATCTTGTGACTCCGCAGTCTCTGTACATCCTAATGTCGGGAGACGGCCTGGTTGCCGTGTGAGTCATTCTTCTTGTTGGTGTGCAATTATTTGCAATTTTGATATCATTTTGTAGACACCAGTCGACTATGCACTCTCCCACTGTATCATTTGACCGCAGTGGGTTCCATAACTCATGATATGCGTTTGTATTGGATCCTATTAGTAGTGGTACAGTTGAGCTCTCAATGCTCCCAAGAGTGTAGGTAGTGGCATTTTTCTTCCTGGGAAGTAAGTCGATTTTATAGCTAACATTAGATTCGATAAAAACATCGGTGTTGTCGAAACTCTTTCTAGTAGACACTCCTCCTTCAGACCTTGGATAACTCCCACGCCATCTTTGACTAAAATGATACCCCAACACCATGTGGAGAACGTGCCAGCCCCATGTGTTGGTAACAACTAATGTTCAATGCGAAGCACTCTTCTGCTGCCAAGTGAGTTTCCTGCAATAGACAGAAGCCTACCATATCCTCGTGGAGCTTCTGCTCTGAGACGATTAGCTCAGCCTCGGAGAGACCCCTAT
>NW_027123954.1:6222-10625 GCF_001457755.1 Trypanosoma equiperdum | reverse complement strand
ACAGAAGCCTACCATATCCTCGTGGAGCTTCTTCTCTAGGGCAACTCGTTTTTCTGAGGTAACTCCCAAGCATTCCACTGGGCTCCACGAATCATGGGAAAAGGATTCTGATCAGCATCTCCACTTAGTATAAGCCTATGTATCCCAATTGAGGCACGCTCATACGTGCAGAGATGTACTCTAATATATTTCTTCACCAAAGAGTGCAGGCGATGCTGCATCCTTCTTTGGTGGCCGTCGGCCTCTTTGTCGACCCAATCCTGTCTGACTTGGTATAATGCGGGCACTTGGCTTCCTCCTGGACGGATTACTAGACCCTGGCACCACGATGAGGTGGAAGGCATCACCAGGGTATTGTATTGTTTTCCATAAGAGCTGGCAATTATCGATATCTCTAATAAAAACACTTTGAAATCCCCTTATGATTATCCATTTCTCATGGAAATACAGGGCTTCATAGATTTTTGTACCACCTATTTCGGTACTGTACTGCTAATTATTCTCTTTTTACTTTCTGTATTTACTTTCTGTTTTTCTTTCTCTGTTGCTGCTTCTCCAGTTGACGTATTGACGCAACTATTCCTCTACAATTTACTCTCTCTTCATCACTTTATTTATCATCTGCTTGTGTATAATGATGTCTATTGTAATATTTGTGTTTAAAACTTCGTGTATTCCACCTCCCACACTATATCTCTCTTTCTTAGTTTCTTTTATTAACAATAATTCTCGTGCTTTCCCTTTCTCACTTAATTAAATCACTACTTTAAATTGTTTAAAGCGCTTATATTTTGGCTTGCAATATGGCATCCAAGACCACTCTTATTATATTATTAGTATATGCACACTCACAGAGCACTCCTCTCAATATAAATATAGTTGTACCTATCATTGTAATCTTAACCGTATTATATACTTAACGAATATCGTAATATATATAAATAAAATTAGCATAGCACCCTTTTTTCAAACTGTTCTACCATACGATTTTGCTCATATATTTTACAGTCATATACATTTTACTAAACTTTAAATTTTTTGAATATTTTAAAAATTTATACACTTTATAAAAAAGCGTTAAAATACATAAAATATAGCAATATTTCAAAATTTTGTAAATTTCAGAAAAAACCTTTTACAAAAATTAATTATATAAGCAAAATTGCAAGCAAAAGAGGAGCCTTATTAATGGCAAAAGAATTGCTTCCGGTGGTGTTTCCAGTTGCTCCTGTCGCTGCTGCTGTCACTTTAACTTTGCACTCTCCATCCTTGTATTCGCATCCATTCTTATTGTTGCATTTATCTTTTTTAGATTCTGTACTACATTCTTTGGCTTTCGGATCCTCCTCGTCAGGTACGGTTGGCTTAGCTTCGAATTGTTTGGTCAGCATTTTTTCTCTCTGTTGACAATCAAGTAACTCAAAGCTGTTGGCGCTGCTTCTGTGGTCTCCAGTTGTCCTATGGTTCCTTTTTCGGGGGTTGCTCCTGTGTTGTAATTTACGTGTTGCTGATTAGCTGGGTCTCTGAACTTGCCTTCAGATGCTTGCTTGTTTTTACCGAAAGTAGTTTTTACTATTTCGCCTAACTTTGTTTTCGCGCCACTTTTGTTTAGGTCTTGCCTTTCCCACAGTGCACTGAGCAAGTTGTTTGCTACCTGTAGGAAGTCGTCGTCGGCGGCGAGTTGCTCCCCGTAAACTATCAGGTTTCCTGCTCGTGGCTCCTGCAGAGCTGCACACAGCACGCAAAGGTTGTGGGCTATGACGGTGTTTTCCGGTATCATCTTGTTTTCAAAGTCGCCATCTGCTCTGCAGCCGGTCTTTCCGGGGCTTTCGTCTGCTATGATTGTTCCAGTGCCGCCTTTGTATTGGCTTCCTGTTGACTTGACGCTGGTTACTATGAAACCCTTGTCGTTGGCGCTTCCGTGCGTGACCACGAGGCCTTCTTGGTTTTGTGTAGCGTCGAAAACTTGTGGGCCAGGAGTGCACGTGCCAGCGTTGCTCGTGCAGCCGTTCATAACTACTGTTGTAGTCCCTAGTGCTTCGGCAATTCGTTCTTTCGGCGTCAGTTTCAGCTTTTTGATTGTCATTTCTGAAAGTTGTTGTTTGCCGCTTTTTAGCTTGCTGGTCACCTTTTCGTTGGCGCAGGCGCTTTCCCCTTTTTCCTTGAAGGCCAATGGCACGGTTGCTGTGTTGGTTGCTACTGTGGGCTTGTTCGTGGGGCCCTGTTCCCACACGCGGGAAGCGGCTTCACTTTCGCCAAACAAATAAGCCGCCCAGCGATTTTCTTGTCCTTGCAATGTTGCCGCAAGCACCGCTATCCATCCCTCTCGCCGTCACGCTTTGTTTAGTATTGCCGAAGTATGAAGAGCCAGCGCTTCAAAAGTGCAGCTACTTTTTTCTAGCGGTGGGTGGTTTGCAGCCAATTCGAAGAGCTCTTTGTCTTGTTGTAGTTCTCTCAAAATGATCTGCCTTTCTGCTAATAAATCCCGAAAGTTGGCTCCCAGTGTTACAAAAAATTCTGCGTCTTTGCAGGTGATGTCAGTGGCATCGCTTGCGGGGCTGTAATCGCTCTGTTGTTGTGCATGCATCCCTCTGGTTCCGTATAACGTAAGGACCGCTACGAGTACTTGTAGTATGCATGTTACGGCTATCATTTCGTTGACTCGTTTTTGCCCCTGCTCTTAAGTTTTACATTGGGTGGAAAAAAATATGAAAGAATTTAAAAGGCTGCTAGACGCTGCTTCGTTGCAGTAGTAAAGGGAAGCCTTTTCCGTTGTCGGGATTCATGCTTCTGTTTTATATTCGGTTTACAACTAGTTTTCAGCTCGTCTGAGGGTCGGTCGGATCTGACATTTGGCCCTTAATTGCTCAGAAACGCGGCTCTGAGACAGAATGTAAAGCCGCTGCCCTCTATAAAGTTCCTTTCAATGGCTGGCGGTTGTATCGATTTTTTTCCACCTTGCGCTTTGTCTACGGATCTGTTTTGAAAATTTGCCGTTGCTTGGTTGCGTTGGCCATTCCGTATGCACAACCAGCGTCGTTAGCCAATAATTAACGCCGTGTATTTGAGGATCTCCTATTCCACATGTTTCGCTGTAGATATTGTCAAGGGTTGCTTAACGATAGTGTCTTTCTGTGCTGGTGATGGCGTTGTTCGTTGGTTTTTGTAAAATTCCAAGTTTATATCAAATTCTTGAACCTTTACTAAAAAAGTTTTAAACATTACTTTTTCCGCTACTGGAGTTGTTTCCCAAGTGCGGCTTCTCCATAGAAGAGGCTATAATAATACAAATCTTGAATTTCTTTTATCTTTGCATCTAGTGTTCACTCAATACAATATAACAGTCTCTTCTGTGCCCATCTCCCTTTACTGTTGTTCTCCTGCCGAACTCAACGCCATAGAATTCTTTAAATAGGAGAAAACACTATTTAGCAACGTTTGTAATTTAAGGTGTACTCTGTTCGAATACGGATTCAATTTCACTCCTCTAAGTCACCTGATTTCTCCCCTGCTATCTTCCCAGTTTAAATCGTATTTTCACATCTTCACGTGCCTTCATTCTAGGAAACATGGAAACTTTTACTTCTATCTCATAAATTTGCCATTTCACCTCCACCTAGGTGCCACTACAAATCGTTTCTGCTAAACTCTCCTTCTATACAAAACGCTTTTATTTTTATTATTTTGGTGTTTGGCTGCATTCTTAGGCTTTCTTCTATTTTTGTAAATTTGGTGCTTTTTTTACTATTTTCTAAAAGGATTTCTGCAATCACAAGCCTATTAGCTTAACTCTTCTTCAGATTAGTTTATTAAAGTGAAAGACAAAAAGTGTAACAAATTATAGTTCGTTATCAGTGTTTTCCTACGTTGTACATCTTAGTTTCACAATTATAATGCACATGATCATGTTTGTGTTTGAAAATACGCATATCCTATTTGCCTCTTTTCCTTTCATTAAGTAATATTCATCGTTGATTCGCTCCCATTCACTATTACACTCACTCAGTTACTCAATTGAACTCTTTCCATTTCTGTCAGTTCTTATATTCCTCATTTTTTGACCTCTCTCACCATCACTATTTTTAATTAGTAAATACACACTCAGCACACTCTCCTATCGTTACTATCATTATTATTATTTTTATTGCTATATTGCTATTACAACCACAACTAATATAAATAAAATTAAAAATATATACAGGTTATAATATCACTTACTTTTCATACCCTATTGCTCTTTTATTTTGCACAAACAGGTTACTATCATACACAGTTTTCTAGAAGTTTTATTTTTTTATAAATTTAGATTTTTATCAGGACGAGTTAAAATATATCAAACAGCAAAAATTCTTTAAAAAAAAGAGGAGGGGGAAAAATTGTTTAAAAAAGCAAGGCCGCAAATC
>NW_027123954.1:1341-6212 GCF_001457755.1 Trypanosoma equiperdum | reverse complement strand
CACCTTCACACTTTGGTTTATCAGCGCCGTGTTTTGCGCATTTACCGTCTTTATCGTCATTTTTTGCTTCTTCTCTTTCCCCTGATGAACTTCTATCATCTCCTGTTGGGGTGTCAGAGATCCCGTTTTTTGTTGCTTTTGTGGCATTAAACTTGCATTTTTTGCTTGCTTCACCACTTTCATGAAAACTACACTGCTTGGTCGTGTTGCATTTTTCTGCATCCTTTATTTTATTGCAAACCGTTTCTTGCTGTGATATGCCAGTGATTTTGATTTGTTCACTTAAAGCAAATGCCTGCTTTTCGGCTGAATCTATCTTCAAAAGTTGGTTTATAAAGAGTTGTTTCCGTTCATTCGCTACTGTTGCTGCGTGCTCAGTGTTGTAGAGCCTGATCTCTTCGCTTATGCGGTCTATTATTGCCGTGGTGAGCGTTATGTCGGCGGTCGCATCGCCTATTTGTAATTTTTTGGCGTTTGTTTTGATATCTGGTATGCCCGGTTTGGTTGCCCCACCTATTTTGACCAGCTGTTCAAGTTTGGCTGTGACGTCGTCGTAGGCTTTGACGTCGGTGTCAAGAGTACCGTATATTGCTGCTAATGGACTGCCAATTTCCGCTGTGGAGCTTTGGTCGAGAAAAGGGGAGTTGCTTAGCGCCGCATTGGTGATGCTGATGATTCCGCCTGCCCACTTTATTGGGCCGGCATTACCGCTTTTCGCATAGCCGCCGTTGCTTGAATCTGCCTGCGACAGCCCGCAGACGGTGTTTGCGCTGCCGGGTCCTCCTGGCGCGTACTGGCTTGTGATCTGCTTCAGTGTAGCTATTGGCGTCGGCGGCTTCGCTGGTGCTGCCTCTTGAATTGTCTGTTTAAGTTTGTTACCGCTTTCGATACAGTTAGGTAAATGTGTTGCGCTTGCTGCGTTGCCGTTGTCGGCGCTTTGAGCTATGCAATACTTGCTGTCGCTTGCGGCGTTGACATTAACTTGCCAGAACACAGATGTCGTTTCGTCTATTCTGCCTGCTGCCAAAGCTGCCTTTGCTGCAACTTTAATTGACTTCGCCAGATTTGAGTTGATTGTTTTTTCCGCGTCGTCCAGTTCTTGTGCTACATGCGCATAGAGGAACTTGTATTCGTCGCTTCTCTTTTCTGGCTGGGTCAGCATCATAATTGCAAGGGTTTGTAGCGCTGTGCGAACTGTGTTAATGTGTGCTGTGCTTGCCGTCATTTTATCGGCAAGATATGGCGCTACAGCTTTTAGGTGATTTGCTACCTCGCATGCTTTGTTAAAGCCGCCTGCTCCAATCGCCTTGTTGTTGCTCATTCTTTGTTTGGGGTCGTTGTTACTACCTGCTTTTTGTTGGTGAGAAACCGAAAGTAGAGTCATTTCATTTGAGCGAGAAAATAGAGGCTCATCTCGGCGTTCCTGAGTCTATCATGTTAGCTACTTCCCGGTTAGCTGTTTAGCGCTTGTCGGCGGCATTTGTACTTAGCACCGGTCGATTTATGCAGCGGCTTTCGTGCTCATGCTTGTTGTTTCCTCTATTCCTTCAACCACGTCCTTCCTAGATACCCAGCAAGGTGCTTTCCCTTAGTGGTACTACCAAAAACAGTATGATAGTATGGCGTAAGACGGCGTGCGCCTTGACCTGCATCGCACATAAAGATCTTAGTGGAGACTTCTGGAAGCATTAAAAGACTGTGCACACACATAAAGGTGGTTGCGTTTTCTCTTTGTGTTGGCTAAGTGTCACTTTCTGGTCTTATGTTCATGAAACTTGTTTGTGAATATCATATGACAGACGTAAGCTGGTTGAGCTTACTTTAGGAGCATTTTGTTCAACAGATTGCTAGTAACATGTCTCTATATACAAGTTCTTAGGCTGGCCTTTTACACTTACCCAGCTTTGAGTAAAGTTTAGTTGTTCCGCATGCACACGATTCAACGATTTCCCTTTTTTATTTTTCTTACGTCCCCGTGCTATTGATGGGGGCCAATCTTACTAACAGATTAGCCTCCAACATTTTTGTGTGCTTTGCTGTTCTTTTTTCCTTCCTACGAATGACTTATCTGTACAAGAACGCCTGGTAATATAATGCTTGTGTTCCCTTATATACGTTTAGTGGTTTGCAAATGCAACCTTACCGCCTCTTTCAACTTCATCTGACTAGGGTATTATTGCTTCGCATCGAGTTTATTAATACGGAAAGCTGTAAAAGGAGAATGAAATGGTTATGGGAAATAGGTTAACTATCACTCTTTCTGTATGCTAAGGTAAACTCAATTACACTCTTGAAAGTTCATACGCTTCTCATCTAATAAATTTTCCTTTGAATTTGTATTTTCATAATTTTACGTGCTTGACTCTATAAAAAGAAAAAATATCTGTTTTGTGTAATAAATTTCCCAATTTCGCTTGGTGTAGAAATTACTAACTTTCCTTGTTTCTACACAGTCTTGTGATACAATAACACTTATGTTGCTGCTTTCCTTTTCACTTTTGATGCATTCTTCCAGTCAACCATATTTGGAATGCATTTCGTACTGGTGCTACGATCCCTCACGGTGCCAGCAGCAATCGCAAGCTAATCGCTTGTGTTTAATATCGTTGCTTCAGTCCAATAACATGTAACATGAACTTACATACACATTGTATGTCCCTTATCTGCTGAATTCTCTGCGCTGTACACTCGTTAATTCCGTTGTTTCATTACGTATTTTGTTTCCTTTTCTGCCACTTTCTTTTGTTTCTACGAATGCGCAGTGACTCCGTTAAACGTGTGCTCTAAACTGTGTCTCCAGAAATTTCTCCCCACCAATTTCCTTGTATATGATGATGTTCATCGTCATTTTTGTGTTTGAGAGCGAGAACGTTTCATATTCTTCTCTCCTTAATCATTTGCGTTTACGTTGATAATATTAGTCCTATCAGTTTACTCACTCACTTAATCACTTACTTCCATTTCACTGCCTCCATTGTATAAAGTGCTTCTATTTTCCCCCTCCATATAGTGTGTGTCACCACTCTTATTATTATATTCGTATAAACACATTCACAACACACTTCTATTATTATTATTATTATTATTGTTATTATTACTGCTCTTATTATAATATTCGTCAAATGAACAAAATGAACAAATGTAAAATAAATTTCATAACAGAAGTTAATTTCCATATTATATCACGCTAATGCTCCGCATTCATAGTTCGCTGTTAAGCAGAATTAAAAAATCAAGTTTGTATATTTTTGAGTTTTTTAAAAAGTTTTCAGCCACTTACAAAAGTTTTACAAAGGAGTTAAAATATATTAAAATTTTAGAAACTATTTTAAGAGTGTAAAAAATTAAAACAGCAAAGCCACAAATGCAGAAACCATCAGAACCAATTTCTTATTGACGAGGAAACTATCATTTCAGGACTTTTCCGTAACCTTGTCATCCTCGTTATCTTTGCCTTTTCTCCATGCGCAATTTTGTTTTCGCCCGTTTTGTCAGCTAGGCAAGGCTCCTTATTGGTTTCGTGTCTTGCACATCTAGCTGAAGCTGTTGTTCCTGCAGCTCCATCTCCTGTTCCTGCTGCTGTGTTCATCTGCTCTTTAACTTTACTTTCATCTACTACGCATGGGCCATCTGTTTCATTTTTACCTTCCCATTTGCAGTTCTTTTGGACGCAGGTTTCGCTATTTTTGTGTTGTTTGCAGTCGCTATTAGATGATTTTTGGGAGACTATTACACTGTTTTTTGTTAGTGTTATTCCCAGCGCATGCTAAACTGCTTCATAAGCAGTTGTATTCAAATGCTCCGTCTTGACCAGAAACTTTTCAGCCTGCTGGTTCGCTGCTTCGAGAGTTTTCAGTTCTGCTGCCGCGGCGTTGGCGCTGCTTATCCAGGCTATTTCGGCTTTTTTGGCCGTGGGTGCTTTATAGCCGACGCACATGCCTGCGGTTGCCGCTGATTGGCCGCTGCAGCCGCCGCTGCCGTCGCCTTGGAGGTTGCCTAGGATGAAAAACTTGTCGTTGCCGCTGCCCTGCGGTTTACTGATCTTTGTTAGGAGGGCTTGAACTGCGGTCGTTATGGCGCTTGGCGTCGCCTTTGGCTGCTGGGGGTATTGTTTGCACTGCCCTGTTAGGTGAGCGAATATCGTTTGGCCGTTGTCAGCGGTGTTCCATGTAGGGTCGGCTGCTGGTTGACAGTCGCTGTAGTAGCTTTTAGGCTTGCTGGCGCCTTCGGCCGACTTCGCACACACACATAGAAAGTCATTTCTGAGCGTTTGTCCTGCCAGTGAGCCCTTGTTGCCTGCTGCGGCCCCGCACTCGGCGTTTCGGTCGCCGCTGTGGCCTGTGCCGGCTTCCGTCGTGGAAGCTGGGCCGCCGTAAATGTATCGCTCAGCTTCTGCTGCGAACGCCGCTTTCTTGGTTTGGGGTTCGGTTATTGCTGGGTTCGTGGTATATGCAAATGCCTGTTCCGCTAAATCTTTCAGGTGTTTTTTTTGCGTGTTCCGGAATGCTCGTGGAGCTTTCGCGCTCTCTTTCCTTTTGGTTTTTTGCCAGTTGTCTCTTAGATGCAAGCCAGAAGTCATAGTACTTGTTCCAGCTTGCTGCGGCATCGGGTGGCGCCGTTGGTTTGTTTGGGTGGTTGTCTTTGGTCTGACTCCCTTCAGGGTCGAACAGGTTTCTGAAGTTCTCCAAGGCTGCGGACATATTCAGAGCTCCCACGTCGTATGCTAGTGCTGTCAGTTCTGGCGTTACGTCGGCAGCTTCTGGTGTCGCCGTCAGAGCATTGTAGACACCGCAAAGGGTACTGAACGCTGCCGCATTCGTGCTGTCGCCCGTTGTTGCCGTCTGGCCGATGTTGGTGCTCTTTAATATTGT
>NW_027123954.1:494-1331 GCF_001457755.1 Trypanosoma equiperdum | reverse complement strand
CAATTACCCACTGTAATGCATTCATTTCTTTGCTGTCTTTATCTTTTAAAAGCTACAATCGCTGTAACGGTAAGAATAGAATTTAAGGTATTGTTACTTTTTGACATTAGTACAGTTCCAAAGTTGTGTTGACAACTTTCCATTTGTTTTCTTTCTTAACAAGCAGGTTTAGACATTTACAGCTTTTTGGCTTTAAACCACAACCCTCTTTAAATGCCTTACCACAAATGGTTTCGTACGCAAAACCCCATTTACCCCCATATATTGCACATGCTTGAATTTCCCCCAGATATTTCCCTTTAAATTACATTCCTTCCATTTTTTGAACTAAGTTAGGTTATTTACAATCAGTTTATCTTTCTCCTCCCATGAAATCAATGGACCGGGAAAATGAATGAATGGGGCTTCTTCAATCACCACACTACTGGGAAATGTAAAAAATCTTTCTCTTCATAATCCAATGCAATTATGCCTCTTCCCAAAACAAATCTTTTTCCAACAGCTTATTTTTTAGTTGCACTCCATATTAGCAATGGTATGTAAATACTCTGCTCTGACCACCACTCATTGCTCCCTTTCAGTAACTCTTCAAATGCGTATTAAAATTTCTTAAAGGATTATACACGTGCAATTAATTCACCTCCACTAAGATAAGGCTTGCCACGAGGAGACGTTTTGAGTAAATGATGTAACTTCTTATCCTCCTCTTTTCTGTAACAAACATTGAGAAACCAATAACATCTCTCCAAGTGCTCTTCGTGATACGAATTTATAACTAAATCAAACTGATGTGCATAACAATGTGATGTTATTATGAAAAGAATAGGGGAAAATTGT
>NW_027123954.1:0-484 GCF_001457755.1 Trypanosoma equiperdum | reverse complement strand
TTTACTATATCCTCTCCACTAAACTTCTCTTCGCTAGCTGCAGTATTTTGTATAAAATATTCCACTGTATTCTCATACTTCTGTTGATCAGTAAGAATAACATCAGACTAATCTGAATGAATTATAATATCCTCATCACTTGCATTCTGTCTTTCTAAAAATTCCATAACACACGTTTACCTCTTAGCATGACTATACAATTATCCCATAGAAATTGTAATAATTTCAATATTGCTTAGTTTCATACTCAATATGAAGCTACACAATCCTTGTGTTGCATGAGTTTGTATTACAATCACAAACGCTTTAGGCTCCTTAGGGTCATTATCCGATATATTTGTTATTTCATCTTGTATAGATATTGAGCTGAAATACACTAAGTGTGTTATCAACGTTAATAGCAAAATTCTTAAGATAACGAATTTCATTTTCCTAATATACATTTAACCTTTGAGAGTTTTGTGAGTGTGTATATACTAATATT
>NW_027123644.1:2503-3047 GCF_001457755.1 Trypanosoma equiperdum | reverse complement strand
TTGGATTTTTAAACTTCTAGAAAATAAAAATATACGTTGTGATGAGACTTACTATATTCTTAAACTTTCTACCTTTTTTTGTTACAACCCTCTCAAATATAAAGTTATATTAGATAATGAAACTTGCTATCTTTAGAACTTTATTACTACCGTTGTTATTACCTTTAGTATTTATAAGCTCAATATCCCTCCAAGAGGACACAGCGTCAAATACAATATATAATGTTCCTAAGAAACCAAGAGTGTTTGTGGTTGTAGTTCAATCTCATGCAACCCAAGGATGGTGTATTCTCATATTGAGTGTCAAACTAAGTAACATTGAAATTGTTACAATTGAAATGGGAGGTTTGTATAGCCATGTCAAAAGGCCGAGATGGATTATGGAATTGAAAAAAAACAGAATGAAAGTGATAAGGATATTGTAATTCATTCATACGGATCTGATGTTATTGTTTCTGAACAAGAGAAGTATGAAAATGCAGCGGAGTATTTTATGCAGAATGCCGCTGCAACTGAAAATAAGTTTAGCGAAGAAGAAATAGTG
>NW_027123644.1:1939-2493 GCF_001457755.1 Trypanosoma equiperdum | reverse complement strand
GTTTATTCGGATCACAAAGAACATACAGAACGATGCTGATGGTTTTTTGAGATGGCAAGCAAGACAAAAGAAGAGAAAGATCTACCGCCTCTACTTAAATTTTCAGACACAGACAAGCCATACCTCGGTGGCGGTAATTTAATAGCAAGAGTGTGGGCATTTAAGAGGTTTAAAGCCGTCTTCGATGAAGTGCTTGCAGTGGCTGACAGATGCTTGGCAGAGAAAAGTATCTACAAACCCTTACTATTGTGGAGTGTGAAACGGGAAGAAAAAGTCGGCAGTAGGTTCGTTTTTTCAAGGGGTCTGATAGGATTAGATTACGACGAGCGGTTTTTCTCAGTATCTTACGCAACTTCAATCGACCATGCTGCGTTCCTTCACTTTCCAGGGCATGCGCTAGCCTGGGAGACAAAGGCCAGAAAGATTATATCAAACCTTACTTGGTATAAAGAGTGGGAAGGAAAGAAATTTAACGCAAAAGGTTTGGGGGAAATTCAAGCTTACACAGTATCCGGAGAAAAATTGGATTTTGCTTATGAAACAATTTGTGGTGG
>NW_027123644.1:0-1929 GCF_001457755.1 Trypanosoma equiperdum | reverse complement strand
AGAGCTAAGAAATTGTAGTTAAAGTTACTTTGAAAAGGCCAGGTATCGCTAAAAAGCGGCAGAACTACACTGAAATGCACACTGAAACTGACCGCAAAGCACTGTTCTAGAAGCACGACCAGCAATCAAGCTGACAACCCGCCTTGATAGTACCCTTATCAAATACCATAGTAAGCAATGACATCAGCATTAGTAACGTGGATACTACTCGTTTTAGCACATTCCTTGCAGACAGTCGAGAAGGAAAAAGCAACGGCCGGCGACACACACGCAGACTTCCTTTCTTTATTCCACGTCTACCAAGCAGCACTGGTCATAGCAACCGTACAACCAAATATGCCAGCCACCGGAACAACCCCCAGCGACCTGGAAAATTATAATATGACGGCCGCAGCTCCGGAATGGCAAAAAATCTTCGACAAAACTGGAACCGATGCCGGGTGGGAGGGTTATATTAAAACAAACAGCGGAGTAGAAAGTAAGTACAGCTGGGCCGAGAAATGGCCGGCGTGGCAGAGAGCAAGGGAACAGACAAAAAATCCTAACGAGGTCTGGGCCAAAGATAATCCATGAGCCGCCAAAATCAAGGAACTGCAAGCACTATGAGGCTTTGTGAACGATACGGCCAACTATGCTAAAACGCTCGCCGCGATAGCAACATCTCCACCGACTACGGATAATAAGCCGATAGCAGCAGCAATAAAGGGGCTCGTCCAAGAAGCACTTTGTGGGCCGGTAGCCACGAGCAAGGACGGCGAACTAGACTGCAATTAACCAGGAACAGATAAAGATAAACAAACCGATTGCACAGCAGCAAACTCCGGCAAAGGAATTCTAACAGATTTGGTGTGCCTCTGCTTCGCCGAAACGGGGAACCAATGCACAGGCAGCGCCGTCGGCGGTTTAACAGCGTCGACAACGGCTTTCTTAGAGAATACACTAGCTGCCGCCAAATCTGCTTGTGGCCCAATAGACATCAAAGTGGATCCAGCAACGGCGCTCACAACGGCATGAAGTGGATTCAACGCGAGGCTCAGCATCAAGGAACCCGACGCTACTCACAAGATGGTATTGTGCCCGACACTAAACACGGACTGCACTAAGACGAACAGCAACTGCGTAGACTACACGCAGAGGATCAACGGCAATAACAAAGGGGTAACTGCAATCGAGTGGTACCAGAAACTACAAGAAGCACTCAAACTCCACACGGATCTGCGTAAAAAGGAATCAGCGGCAGAAAATGCAGCGCTACAGCTACTCGGCCTGAAAGCGACATTGGGACGAGAGCTAGAAAAACCGGTGCCACAACCGATAGCAGTGGCCACATTAAAAGACGCGGAGCAACAAAACAAAAAAATTACCGAAATGGACTGTACCAACCTCAAAACCAACAAAACCTGCACAGCAAACAATTGCAGATGGGAAGGAACTGAAGATAAAGGGCACTGCAAACCTAAAGATGGAGAAGCACAGAAAAACCAAGGAACAGGAACCGGAACTGCAGGAGCAACAACAGATAAGTGTGGTGCAACCGAAAACTGTGAGTAATGCGATGCAGTGACGGGCACCCCTCCTCCATGCAAGGCGAGAGTTTGTGGGAGGATCGAAGGAAAGTGCAAGGATTACAGTTTTCTCTTCAATAAGAAATTGGCTCTGATGGGTCCTGCTTTTATTAGTTTGGTAGTATTTTAGACTTCCATAATTTTAAAAGACTTTTGTTTAATTTTATGAAATTCATAAAATCTGCTATTTTGAGAAGAATGAAATTTTTAAAAAATTCAATATATTTTAACACCTATCGATAAAAATGTGATAACTGTCGAGGTTTGTAAATGTACATGATTATGGCATATTGGTATAAAGTCTTTTGGGTGATAGGAAACGGAAGATAAGTGATATTCTGAAACCGTTCTAATTTTGTTTGTT
>NW_027124286.1:0-2797 GCF_001457755.1 Trypanosoma equiperdum | reverse complement strand
GTGGCCATGTTTCTTGAAAAAGTATCTTAAAGTTTAGTTTACTCTTGAAAGCACGATCTAAACGAAATGAAAAGTGGCGTAACGGAAAGGAAAGAAAAGAAAAACGATAAAGGGGAAAAAGTGTTATAGGTAGAAGTTGGTTCTAGGATAAACAAATGACTGCACAAATGTAAGGGGGGGAATCAAATGAATTGGCACGTCGCTCCCGCACCAGTGGTGACATGGTGGAAGAAACCATCACTTAACCTTGTCGCGCTCCCCGTCCTGGTCATTGTCTAGGAATAAGGACATTACCAAACGGGTCGACGAATCCTGCCACTTTTGCGTTGGTGTGTTCCATCATGTTTGCCATGCTGCGCAATACCTCATGCTTCTTCACCAATTGTAGGTTCTCACCATCCACCATCACCTGCGCACGGGGTTTGTGCACGGATAAATAATAGCTAACGCACTGAGATTGTTCGGTAACCTTCCAACCGTTTTGTTCTTCTTCACCAACCGCGACAGTTACTTGAAGGCCGTGACCCTCTGAAGCTAGTTCAAGAAGCCGGATTCCAACTGCTCTGGGAACAGTAATGAGCGCTTCATCATCACATACACGACGCAATGACAACATTTCCCCCATCGTCAGATGCCGAATCGCAAGAGCAACATCGAAGAAGAGGTCGGCAACCGACCGCAGCACCACCGCAGAGCCAAACCTTGCAACGGAGGGATCCGACCCACCCACCTCCTCCTCGCCCCTCGGTCCCTCCTTCCGCACAATTTCTCCAATGCCTCCAAGAAAGTTTCCATATAAATGTGTTGGTATGCCAACCAGTCGAACCTCCATCTCATGGACGGCGGCTTCAACATTGGGAGGCGGTCGCTTTCGACCTCCTGCTGAGTCAAAGTTGTCATCACGTATGCCGCACCGCAGTTGTTCATACGCCTTGCGTCCCTCCTTCTCACACTCACGCTGTCCAGAAACGGCAACCGAGCCAACGACGTTGAGCATAACAACAGTGTCTCCCACTAAAAAGTCCACACGCCGAGCTGCATCAGCGGCGGCTTTTGTTTCGTAGTCAATTAGCGCTGCGCCTGAAGATACAAAGGGGTTTTCCGCAGCTCTTTTCCGCTTTGCTGGCCCCTTCCTAATACCAGGAGCCGCAGCCCCGTTGTCGCCAGGTCGCGTGATGAGCAACGCATTAACCACCGCGTCACCACTTGAATGGGCACGCACATAGTCGTAAAACTCCTCTGCAGTGATGTGCAGAGGAATATTGGTGGCGAGCAGGCGGCAGTGCATACTTTACTAAAGAACAGTAGGTTATCACAAACTGACTGCAATGGGTGATTTCTGAGGAGGGAGGAAAGGAAAAAAAAATGCTAAAAAATGATTCCTCAACGTAACATGAGAAGGTAGAGACAGTACCGCAGCGACAAAAGGAACAAAAAAACAATAATGACAGCGATAACGACGATAATAACGATAATAACGATGCCAACGACTGGACCAGCAGACACCCGCGTTAGTAAAAGGAGAAACATATCACATGTATCCCAGCCAATGCGATATCATAACACTCTTACAAACGAAAAGGAGTAGTACAGAAGAGATATACAAAAGACTTAAGGATGTAAAAACGGGGAGAGGGGCGGGTTCAGAACGACGCCACATTAAGTGGTACAAATGGCGAGTTCAAGTGCAATTTATGAGTGAAGAGAAGCACCCACGACCACGGCAGTTGGCACAAAAGCAGCCGTTAGATACGGAGGAAAACCGCCACGGCGTCGGTCACCACCTGAATTCTCTCATGCCCTTTTCCTTCCTTGCGTCCCTCAAATCCTCCCTAAATCAACGCCTCTCGGAATCCTCGATGGTTCATGTGATGAATGCGGTTCAAGCGAGATAACTTACAACAGTGCTTATATCACTGACAATAATCCGACTATCCCATAACACCTTTCACGCATAATGTCACACATGTCACTAGGTGGCACGCACTGAAAAGAGCCCGTCAAGAAAAGACGATCCCTAATCCCTCACGTAATTCCTTTTCGCCCAGTCCCTGAAAGAGAAGAGGCGGAGAAAAAAAAAAGAAAAAAGAAAATAAATGCGCCATAACACTAACTAACTTGCGAGTGAGTGAGTGAGTGGACAAGAAAGATACAACATAGCCATATCAATCACTTAACAATCCCAACAAAATTATAAACACACACACACACACACACCTTCACGTGCACGTGGGCAAATGCATTACCACCTATCCTTTCCTTCCCATCATAACAGTCATCATCCCCCTCCACCATTCCGTCCACTTCTCAACGCCTTTTTCCCCTTTTTCCCCATTTTATTCTTTTTTTTTTTGCATTTTTCCTGCTTTTTTTTTTGCGTTCTCGCACCAGTAGGTGAGCACCGACAAAGAGAAGAAAGAGAGTAATATATGTATATATGTAATTTCCCGCACACAAAAAACAAAGAAGCAAAAAGAAAATGGATGCAAGACGTTAGAAATCCCTACACCACTAACTTGGATTTTTGCATCTTTTCCGTTGACTACTGACATTGTCTCCACTCAAAGAATAAGAGGGGTCACATCTCTATTCTCATCTCTCTTCTAAGTACACATCAAAAAAGGTACAAAAAGAAAAAGCAAAGACAAACACACACACACACAAAGGAAAATAATTTAAAAAAAACAAAAATTAAAAAATCAAACGAAGCCGTAATCACCCTTCTTTTGATACAAACAATCAGGCGTCAAACAACATTTGTTTCTCTCTTCCCACACGAGCCAGATGTATAAATATA
>NW_027124280.1:199476-204519 GCF_001457755.1 Trypanosoma equiperdum | reverse complement strand
GTTGCTCACCGCTAGTTTTATCCACCGACATTTTCGTTGAGGTGAAATGAGGCTCTAGAAGAACTCGAGACGATGATAGTCTCTCCCCTGCACCGTCCTCAATCAACTCCCTCACTTGTCTCCACTGCTCCCGAGTGTGACCGGTCGCCTCGCCAGTAGTGTGAATATATGCCCATTGGTAAATCAATGCAGGATTCCTCAGAGAACAAACACGAAGAATCCTTACCTGTGGTTGCTCACCAATTTTATCAATAAAACTAACGATGCTACGGTAAATATCTAACCCACAGGTATGCTGTGGGGCGAATGTTACATGTACGCAAATCAGCTCATCGTCCAAGTCTCTCTTTGCACCCAACTGCACAGCGTAAATATCCTTATATAGGTTCCAAATGTCACAATCCGCAAGCAAACGGCTACTGCGCAAGTCAACTATAGGGGAACTCGTCGTCGCACGGCCCCTTGCCCTTAGAACAAGTGGCAATTTATCTAGTGGAGACACCAAATAACAGGGTAACGACACGAACGTTATTTCCGCTGTTGTAACCTTAAGTTCTACCCTACCACCAGGTTGAAGCAACTCGCATTTCTTCACCGCGCTATCTCCCCATATCACTGCGAAGAGTAAATTCACGCGAGGATTTTCTTTCAACAAACTTCGCAACTGAATAGTTGAGTATCCGCCGGTGTCTGAAAGCATAACGCCTAAAAAAAGAACACCACAGGGTAAAATCTGTTCAAGACAGTCTACCTGTTCAGAGATGACCTCAAGATCCAGGCAAGGAATAGCGTCAAAGACGGTGCATACAGTATGAGCGTTGCTCGAGCCGTTCCTACAGACGCTACGCTGTCCCACCAAAATGGAGGGATTAAACGACTCGCCAGTGGGAAGGGCACTCGGTGGAAGCACCACAGAAACATTCATGCCCCCAACAAACACCCTAGTAAAGACTTCTTTTGCTTCGTTGGTTTGGACAGGTAGAGAAGTGAGAAATTCAGTGGCGCCAACTAACCAGGCAAACATGCACACTACCTTGTGATCGTCAGCAATGCGGTGACTTCCATGGGGTTAAAGTTGGTTACAGTTGCACCACAAGCTATTAAGGCAACGAGCGGTAGCCTTTAAATGAATAAAAACAATGATCTCAACACACAGCCGAAGTACTTGGCAGCACTCCAGGTAGAATGGTTACTTCGCCACAACTTCATTCGATGCACATATTTCTAAGTGTATAGACAGTTCTTTCCTCTCTTTTCCCCTCCCAGAGTGGGTGGAGTGTGCTGTTACAGCTCCAGCCACTTTCCTACACCCGCCATTATACAGTGGCCATACAAGCCATTCGCTGAAGCGGGTCGCTTTCAAAATGTGGACCGCGGGAGAATGCAATGACGGTCCGTCACAAATAATGAAGGTCGCAACAAATGATAATAATAATAGACGGGTACTGCGGAAGAATACAAAAATAGCACTAAAAGAACAGAGGGTTGCACACAGAGGCTAAAGTAACGACCAAGGCGGGTCAAACAAATGGGAAGAGTAACGGGTGAACGAGCAACTTACATACATTTGCCACCTGACTAATATGAAGGACTAATGTAAGTAGATTCACTTTCTGTGGAAAGTACTTGCGATCTTCGGTGCCCTTTAACTCCTGTCCTACTACTGGAGTTTGGTACAAACTTGGGGTTATTTACTTCTTTGTTTGTTCTTTTTTTTTTAAATATGATCACTAACACAAAAGCAGGAAACGGCATGGATATCGAACATCGTACATTTACAAGATGATTTTTACTATTAGCATACGGGTCGTTCTGTGTTACCCAATGCAACAACTTTTCTCGTTGCATGACCCAATTTCCCCAACTTACCCATTCCTCTTTCGCACCCTAGGCATCGTGTCCGTGACACACAGCAATAACCACCACCTTTTCTCCGGACTGAGTTAAAGCAAAAAATAATTATGACAGCAAAACCCATTTTTTTTTTTACAAATAATCACATATGATGCAGGGGATAGAATTAGCTAAACCCCCTTTAAAAAAAAAAATAGCATTAAAAAAAAACTGTCGGCCAACACCTGGAAACATGAAGAACATGGGAATACAGTACCCATACGTATTTAGAAAAGTTATTGAAAAACAACCTTCTGTTGCTTAACGATACCAATATCATGTACAAAAAATAAAAAAAGCGAATACAATTGCTGAGTATAGGGATAACACTTACGTTGACAATGTGCGCTAATGCCGCCTTTCCGAATTTAAGAGATTGCTGTGATTACATCGCCTATACGTTGGCTGTCGCCTCGCACGTCCGAACAAGCTTCAGCAGGAAAAGAAAGTTCTCCTGTACTCCACCTTGCAATCAACCTCCCCATCAGTCATTCACAGCGATAAGTGAATTACAGTTTTTTCCCCCGTGTCTTGACTTTTTCCATATTGAATCGACGACAGTCGAAGGGAACCAACAATGGTCACGCACGTTCCCCTACGCTTTTTGTTGTATCCACACCATCCACTACGGTGTCTGGGAGCTCGCTACCTACCACTTCAGGCAGTCTTGTTAGATTAATCGATCGATTTAGCACGCGCCTCGGCTCCACACAATGCTTGCTGCGACCGGTGGAAGATATTTCAGGTAGTACGAGGGAGCCGGAGCGATTCATCAGCCGACGGCCACTACTTGCGCTACCTTCATAAATTACTCCGCCTTTTGCTGAAGGAGTAGCGTCTTCCCCAACTAACCCTGATTCGCTATCCAACTCAAATATTTCAATCATTGCTTCATCCGGCACAAACGAGTACTTCAACTGACGCGACATACGAAGTCCATCAGGGCGGTGTCGTCTTCTCTTTTTCTCTGAAGAGGCAACCGCAGAATGATTGAGTGAAGTACTATAATACTTGTCCCCAATTTCCATCGAACCACCGAGAACGCCAACATACACAGAATCTTTTGATGCATCTCCATGTCCTTTGCACGGTGTTGTTCTAGTCGGATATACCTTGTAGACGATGTCCCTCTTTTCAATCTCCCCAGCGAACTCGCCAGGAACTTCCAGCAACGAAAAACTTGAGCGAGACACTCCTTTCTTTGAGCGACGGCTTTGTCCTTGTCTGTCTTTTCGTGGGGTTTTGGTGGCGTTTCTTGTGCCTAATGAAGGTATGATCTTTATGTCTTCTGCCGTTTCGGGAATTTCACAACCTTCATTAACTTCAAGATCTGAGAATGTAATCGAACGCTCGTTGACTTTGTGTGCGCGACGCCTTTTGGAAGGATAGAGAGTCTTCTTGTCACACGATTCATGTCGAATCACGGACAGGCTGAGCGAATCCAACTCACTTGCCACAACATCATCAAGAAGTGATATATTACGGTTCGGTGGATGCTTCCGCCGTTTTTTCCTCGAACACTTCTCAGCAGGTTGGTTGGGGTGTTCATTCAATGCGACCCCACCGCTTCGGTGGCGCCGCATTTCGGACGTCTCTTCCTCCACAATCTCACCTGCAAAGTCATCAAAAATAACATCCACAAGTTGTGAAACATGGTTTTTATTCACACGCTTCCTACGGATGTGTCTTGGAGACTCTGCCAGCGTTGTTACCATTACCGATGCATAGCTCCTATTTTCTGATGACAAAACCTTTGTGCGGCTTTCCACCATCCTGATCTGCGGCATAGTCAACACCGACTCTTTAACGTCGCCGGGACAGCCTTCCCTACAAAACAAGTCACCAGCTGGCTTACTGACAACAGTACAGGTGCCCCCGATCCACTCATTTACAGCAATTGGTATAGTGATTCCTCTCATTACGCAATGCTTCCTCACGACAGTCCCTGCGTCCCCATCGTGTTTTGACACCGCGTTTGATATTGTTATCTCTGGAATCTTATTGACAGCCTCTTTGATTTGTTTATCGATACACTCCAGAGCCTCCATCTCGTCATTCCCAGCTGTTTTCAGCTTCATTTCCCTCGCTTCAATATAAGCTGCCACCTGTTTTAGATGATATAACTGCTCCTTAAAGCTAGGGTTATCCCAATCAACATCTTCAAACTCCTCCGGAGTAACCTCCACATCGGGATCCCGCAAACGCTTTATCAATTTTTTTATGCATGTGGTTTGAAGTGGATCTTCCGGCGGCGTGGTACCGGGGATTCGCTCCCCTGACTCAACAGCTTCATATACCTTCTCTTGAAAACAGCCTTGGGCGGGGTGAGCACGACCACGGCATATGCTAATATTAAAGTAATCGTCAGATACGCTTGTCCCTTCGTAGCTGTCACCATCTTCGTCAGTATGATAAACTACTGCTTCCGGTTGAGCTGATACAGCGCGACCGGTTCTCACCACAAGTGAAAAATGAAGTGGCTGAAAGTCTGCGCTATTATCTGATGAGTAGTATGAGCTGGTTTCCTCCTCTTCTTCCTCACCGATCGTAGCTGAGTAGATTCTCTCTGGAATATAGCCGATGCCCCTATTATCCCTCCCCCGAAATTGACTAGCACGAAGCGGGGAGACATCGCTTTCTCCAAAAGAACCCGAGTCAGTACTGTCAACAGATGAAGTCTCGAAGTCAGCCCCGCCCCGTCGAGATATACTGGACAACGAGTAGCGCGAAAACTTGGCTTCACAATGATCTTTTACAGAACGCTGTTTACAAATTCCGCTACATGGTAACCCGTCCCACTCGGACTTCAGGATTCCAGATAGGCTAGCTTCGCTCGCCAACGTCATGACGAAAAAGTCCCAATGTGCAAAAAAAAAAGGTTATATATGTACAGATATATACTTTTCCCTACTGTGAACCTGACTCGCTAAACCTTGGTGCAAGAAAAGAAGGAACACGACTGTGTGAGCCACTTCGGTCAACGGGTAAGAGAATTGAGTATTTTTTTTCCATCATTTTCTTCGAGGAGCAAAGTTACGGTAGGGTGCCAACGCCAAAACAACCATCCTTCACAAAATGCTAACGGTAAACGCCTGCTAACTACAGTTGGCTGATGCTGCAAAAGTGTCTTCTCGCCCTTCATGAAATGTT
>NW_027124280.1:145236-199462 GCF_001457755.1 Trypanosoma equiperdum | reverse complement strand
CCCCCCCCCCCTCCTCCTCAGGCATGTAGAACTTGGCAACTACCATCAGCCAGTGGTGACCTCCCAAACAATATAACCAATATCGTGCGCAGCACTACAATCACAAAGAAAACTTCTCCAAACATCCGGAATGCATAAAGCATGGTAAGATCTGCAGCTCTGATAGCTAACTCTCAACCAGGTTTCCTCCAGGAGCTGCCCGTAACAGTTGTTTTGCTCAGCGAAGAAAAAGGTGCTCGAACAATTCACACGCAAAAAACATAATAACACTCATCGATGTGATCAATCACCATAGCATATGTCTGTGGAGTTCTTATGGGGAACAAACACACCTTCACACATTTGATTTTTTCGCTAAGGAAGGAGCACTAAGAGAATAGCGATACGACGGTAAATATTTCTAGGGAATGAGCCCACAAGAAAGTATTGGTGGAACTCCTCCAAGAACATCGTACAGTTTCTCAAGAAATAGATAACCCGAACACCAGGGGGGAAAACGTTCACAAAAAAAAGACCTCTTCACCCAACGTACGACGTTTGCATGATCCTACCCCCTTCATTTCCTTAAGTTAGTGATGTGCACGGTAATATTTACTGCCGAAGTGATAATCATTCATCCACCATAAATTACTTTCTGCAATCACTCACAACCAACGTTTACACCCTTCATTACAACCTTTTCCTCCATGTTGTTATGGGCGCGCGTTTAGCGCCTATTACGACATCCCTAACTAGTATTATGAACAGCTCTTACTTGGCCATTGGGTTCTGAGAAATGTACTCCACTGCATCGGTAATAGACTGAATTTTCTCGGCATCATGATCTGGGATGTCTAAAATAAACTCTTGCTCGATAGCAAAAACAACTTCAACAACGTCCAGTGAGTTCAATCCAAGATCATTGACGAAGTGTGACTGCGGTGTTACCTTTGAGGCATCGACTTTCTCAAAGTTTTTGACGACTTCAAGTACACGTGTCAGAACGTCATCTTTGTTTAGGAGGTACTGCCCAGTTCGACCGGCTTCCTCCCCTGCTGCGTGACCTTCAGAGTGAAACCGAACAGGAAGGTACATCGGAATAGTAACAGCTTGAGTAGCCATAACCTTCCATGTCGACACTGCGTGGCACCGGCCACGGAGTAGAGAATAAGCGCCAACCTGTGTGGCAAACTTCCTTGCAAGTTGAGACCGCTGCATCGTCGAGCACCTTCTTACAAAAACGATTTTGTAAACAATAAAAAAGCAGGAAAAGTGTAACAACACAGAAGCAATCGCTATAGCAGAGAAAGTTCACTCATCACACAACCACGCTGAATGAGGGGATCAATTACAACTTACAAACAAAAGATGGAATCCGAAACGACAGTTGTCAAAATGTCTTGCAACAAACCGTACAGTACGGTTATCATAGGACTTTCGTTAATGTAGTGGTGTGCGGACATGTTCGAAAACAAAGAAGTAACCGAGCGACAGGTGGACGATAAAACAAAAAGTACTTAACATTCATATGTTTAATTTTTCAACGTACTAGACACCCGATCCTCCTTTTCCCTGACACGGAAATACGCCCCACCTCCAACTCCTACGCATAGCCGAGCAACACAACTCATTACAATACGAGAACCGAAGATCAGACGTTAACACAACGTATACGTAAACGCTGCATAAAAATTTAACCTCACAATTGCCTTCCACCATTGGGAAGATAGGGAAGATGAGAGGGTAAACTTGAGAAAAGAGAGAAAGCTTTCAGAACCATACAGCGAGGAGCACATTTAGAACAAGCTGCAGAAACAGAATTATTATCATCAGCACGCGGAACAGTGGCTAGAATTCCCCTTTGTTCATTTCCAAATAAACTGTAATGACAAAAATGAACCACGTATATCACGTTTCCATTAGAAGTATCACGGTGTTGAATAGTCGACCGCAACACCAAAATAATAACGATATTGATAAGAAGTGTTATAAAATCGAGCAAAGGATAAAAGAACACCCCAAGTGATTCGCTCAGGGACAATTCGCCAAAGCAGCCGCGCTGCAAACCAAAGCCCTTCGCCGGCACCTGATATTCATCCTATCATGTACCACACCTACCCCCAAAAAGGTAAAGAAGCAAACTCTAGTAAAGAAGCAGGCAGCTATCCACCAAAACAGATTAAAGCCAACCGCGGCAATCAATTCAACGAAGTGACGGCAAAAATACCACCCTCAGGTTCCATAATGCGCTCACCCCAAAACCTGATAACACCTCAAATGTAATTTAACAATTGCCACAGCACAACAACAATGCTCTTTCAACATACGTTCCGAAGACTCCTCCCTTCGGTTTCAACTGACAGGCACTGAAGGACATTCACAACTCTGCTTGTGCTGTGGATATTATCGGCGAAAACATAATTGTTTACATCAACGCTAACAAGAAGAGAATATGAGAACAAAAGTCAGCCAATACAACACGGTTAATAAGAAGAACATAACATCTTATAGCTTCATTACGGCATATCCCCTTACTAATCACTACAATAGCAGAGAGCTCGGTAGCTGTGACGGAGTGGAAACGAAAATGAAAAAGAAAATCAATTTGAAAACAAACAAAATTCCAAAGTGTGCCCCGACGAGGAATCGTATGAAACGCATCCGCCCCATGCTGAGCGGGACATCTCTCTTTGCACGAAAAAAGGTTAATACTGATCCGGTTTCGGAGAAGGACAACAAGGCATTTGTGTGGCACATGACAACAATATGGAAAAAAAAAGAGCGGATAACATCAAATACAAACGGTGTTCTGTTGTGAGCATTGACAGCCCTCTTCAAAAGTTTTTGTTGCAGTGGACGGGCGACCGGTCCGCACATGAAGTGGCAAAACGTTGGAACACGATTACCTGGTCGTGATGCAGTGTTGTACTTCGTGACGGAACCGCAGCGGCTGGTTGCGCGACGGAAAATCTTCAATCTTGGAGGGAATGCGCCAAATCATTTTGCGTAAGGAACTCCATCCAAGGATCGCGGACATACAAGAAACCCCACACACCCCAGCTGTCACATGCCCCGCAAAATATTTGGGGAGGTGGAGCACTGTCGGGTCGCAAACTTTCGCATCGACCGGAGCGACCGCCGCCCGTTCGTTTACTCTTCAAGGAAACCGGAGCAGCATTTGCAGGGAAACGGGGTGATATTCAAACCCCTTTTACCCAGAGCGTAATAACAAGTTGGGCGGCTCGGGTAAAGCACGGAGGCACACCGATAGAAAAGACACCCTGCGACAAACAGTAGTGCATCAAAGCACAAGAGAATTAAAATGTAAAACGGGATCCGAATAGCTCAAGCGAATGGGTTGCCGGCATGGCATGGCCGCCAACAGCTGGGGATACTCGAAATTGGAGACCACGCACCGACGGCTGCGGTCTCGAAACTTTACCGTCCTGGTGCTTTACGGGCCGTAGCCTCCTTTGGATGATTTCGGAACCACAAAAGAAACAAATTGCCCCAGTGGTCAAAAAAAAAAAAAGTAGTACTTGACAAGCTGTGGAGCGCACTAGGGGAGCGACGGAGCTTCGCCTTCCCCCCGTATCAAAATGTTTGAAGGGAGGAAGCGGACAGGAGGGGTACAGGAATCGTAAGAGCCGTATGCCCCAACAGGTAGTAAGTGTTTTTGCAACAGTGTATTACGGAATGGGTTTTAATATAATTGCGGCTGGGGCGGTTGAATGTATACTCATTTTGCTGAGAGGAAAGCTTCACAGTGAGGTAGGTGTAGGGAGAAGGGCGTGCCAAAGGCAGCTGGTTATTGTAGAGCGCTTCTGGTAGCGGAGCTGGTTCCAGAGCCTATCTATTGCCAACGCCGCCTCAGGAAACCTGAGGAGTAAATAGCGTCTCCAAAAATGCAAAAAGGGGGAAATGTTTGCAAAACAGGAATGTGAGATGGCACACCAAGTGCCATGTACGGGGTCCTTCTTTTTTTTTTTTTGGGGGGGGGGGCAGCGCTACTTTTCTGAACTGAAAGATCTACGGACACCGTGTGTGGCAATGTTAGGGTGCGGCGGCTCCCCGGTAAGGTTGACGCTCCCCAAAATGAGAGGCGTGGTTGCTGCTCCAGCTCCTAACATGGGGAAGAAGGAATTTGACATGTAAATTTCTGACCTACCGCAGTTTGTTGTATGCTTCAGGTGTGGGGAGTTAAGTAAGCACTGGTGCAAACTTGTGCCTTACCGGTGTTGCTGCTGCATCGACGCTAGTAGTGGTAGTGGACTGTGGAGCATTCGAGCAACCGGGTGGGGGGTAGCGGTGGTAGGAGTTTTGTTTCTTCTGTGGTTCGGACCCGACGGTGTGTCGTTGCCTCGTTCAAATGTGTGGCGGGTTGTGGTTCATAATAGGAATATGCGGGCTGAGTGGGCGGCGGAACTGGATGCAGCGGCGGCCGCCGCATTGGCCGTGGTGCGTGCAGTTGTGGTAGTTCAGTGGGCTGTGTATCAGGTTTGGTGTTTTAGTGGACAGGGTATGTTGCGCCAGTGGTACCGGACTGTGGAGGCGTTTTTTTTTTTGTCACTCTGCAATTGTTTTGCAGTACAGCTGGAAATGGCACTCTCGCATCTGCGCTTTTGTATTTTATTTCTGGACTTTTTTTGATGCATCAACTCTGCGCGAAGGGAGGTTTGTGGAATTGCGTTTTTTTGTGTGTGTATTCTTTCTTGCTTGTGCCACTGTTTGCTTTATTGGGCTGATATAGAAAATACGAATATACGTAGTGTTGGTCGGTGCCGCATTGACCAACGTTCCTTTGATGATATTATCACTCTGCCGCTGCCTCCTGAAAGCGTGCTACCATGCAACTGTGCGATTGCTTTTATATTCAAGGGCGGAAAAGGCTTTAAAGATAAAACAAATCAGTGATGCTGAGCAGCGTTGTTTTTAGAAGCGAGATGAAACATGGTGTATATGTGTAAGTGACTATGAGAAGGGAGAAGTTGGTGCGTACCAAATTTTATTATATTACTCTCACTTCGACCCGATATATTTTGTCTATTTGTTTAATATATATATATATATAATGCTCTCACAGTTCGATACATTTGTCGCACCTCCTAAATGGTTTCTAAGAGGCGGTGCTTCCGAGGGGTCAAGGCTGATGTCGATTACCTAGCAGCTGGTGTTATTGATGGTGATTTCTTTGTATGTGTCGAGCACTTACTTAAAGCTGCGCCTCAGTTATCAACTTCAGTAAATAAATGTTATAAAGCAGTGATCATTTTAAAGGTGCTCCTGTCTTTGGTGGACGAAATTTGTGTGGGTTTTATTTTGGGAGTTGCAAGTTGGGTATATGTGGTTATTTCGTGTCATATTTTTTTTTTAAACTTAAGGAATAGTTAGTTTTTTTGTTTCCCTTTCGTCTCGTGGTTTCGATACGTCGCAGTACATATCTCTACTCCTTTTATCATCTTTTGTTTCTCCTAAGAATTAAGAAAGAACCTTTTTTCACTGCGTGTGTGTTCACATTTCCCCTCTAAGAAGCACAAGACATGCAAACTCCGCTACGTCCAACAATTTTCCCGGAGGGCATAGAAGGGTCTCAGACCGCGGATTCCAGTATAAAGGTAGCATGCGGCCGCGATTCAAGCGGTAGAGCAAGCGGATCACCCCCTGATCGTGAGCGCCGGCTTCATCAACGCGAGAAGCAATTGTCTTTTGGGTATGCGACCGAAGGGTACAACAATATGATTAAGTTGGTGGAGCACGATCCCTTATTAAAAAGTGGTGGAATTATCCCCCTCTCACCCCCTGACGTCAACAAGGGAAGTAAAAGAGTTTGGGATGTTTCGTTACGGAAGTGGCGTCGGGCGCTGCATATGTTTGATTGCGTATTTATTGAGGGGGAGGATGAAAACAAGAAGACACTTGAGAGTGTAATAGAAGATCAACGATTGCAGTGGGTGAGTACCGCATATTCCGGCAGGCGGAAAGAAGATCGCGTAAAGGTTTCTGCCAGTACGATCACAAATGCTCAGAATTCTCCTCACGTTTGCAAGAAGCTGCATGTTGAGGAGTGCCTGAAAGTAATTCTTCGTGAGGAAAGTTGCTATGAACCTGTTGGCAACGTCGTTCCAGTATCTGCTTCATCATTACTTAAAGGTGCTGATATATCCCCTGCAGATGCAGGCATCAAGATTTTTGTCGCGCCGTCTCCACAGAATCAGTGCAAACAAACTCCTGTTCGATCCGGTGCAGTTTGTTCGCGTGTGGCTCCTCGGTGTCTCAATTTTGACTCATCTACGCCTATGCAGAGTAAAGTGCCCCTGAATGGTGTACAGGAAGTTAAACACCTTCAAAGTTGTGTTCCGCCGCAGCCGAAAGAAAATAAAAACATATGGGTAACGCCAACGATGTGGGTGGACGATGGCGCGCGCACTTCACCTTTTACATCAATTTACCAACCACCAGTGTTGGAGCAAGTGAGTGAGGTTCAGCAAACTCCTCTAAACTGGAATCTTTTTATTCCTCCTCAGACATATGTGTGTACGCCCCAACCAGCAACTGCACCGGGAATCGTTTTCGACAAATTTACTCCGAACACTGCTCCGAGGCGGCTTACGATCCTCAGGGATAGTAATACAAAGTCACGAGGTGGCGAAGTGGACGTGCTGAAGAGAAATCTTTTCCCTAACAGTGTAATGTCACCATCCCACACTGATTCACTGGAAAAGGTATTTCACCCCAACACACCGTTAACCCGTTCGTATGTACGTGGCGAAGTGCCTGAAATAGAAGCAAACAAACCAACGGGTGCTGATTGTGCCCAACAGATATTATTCACAGAGTAATATCGGATATAGAAAAAAAAAAAGAAATGATATTCCTGGAACGCAGGATCCACATATTTTTTCTTTTCGGTTTAAAGGAAAAAAAACATAGATCTCCTTTGTCTTTGGTTTAGGTGGGGGAGAAAGAAGATGATTCATAATTACTTCTTTAATTAGGATAGTTTCCTGAAGTCGCATTGGTTGCTAAATGTGTGCGTTAATAAGTATGATGAAACAAACTGTATATATTTTGGTTACTAGTTTTATCTTGGACAGTTCATGATTTTTTTGTTTTCCTGCCTCCCAAAGAGTGCTGAAGGACAATCGTTAAAAAATGTTAGGGTTGACAATCAGTCGGTTTGATGAACTCCAGTCTGCGGTTTCGAACGGTGATGTTGTGGCTGTTGGAAGGTTGCTAACGTCGTACAATGTAAATATGGCGGATAACGAGAGGCGGATGACGTTACTAATGTGGGCGGTGTGCTTTCAACAACACGAGGTAGCAGAGATGTTAATTCGGCTTGGTGCGTCACTTTATCCTCGGGATATGTTCTCCTATAATGTTATTCATCACGCAGCGTGGCAAGGGGATGTAAGGATGATGAAGATTTTACTTTGTTCTATGAGCACTTCTTCTTCAAGTGAGGATGAAACTTCCGAATCCACATCATCGCGAACTGACACATTTCGCTTTAGACCAGGGGTACGATCGTTGGTTGACCTACCGCATCCTTACAACGGAAGAACACCGCTAATGTTTGCTGCCCTTAAGGGGAACGTAGAGATGGTAAATTTTCTTATTACGCAAGCTGGTGCCGCCATTGGTGCAAAAGACCTTGAAGGGAATTCGGTCATGGATATAGCTGCTCGCATTGGACAAAAGGCTGTTGTGACTCTACTACTTTCGAAGTGCAATGACGACGAGGATATGTGTTTCAACAAGGCTAGACGAAGTGCTGAGGATAACTGTGAAAATGCGTCGACTTTACAACAGTTGAATGAGTTTAATGACCTTAAAACCACCCTATGCCAGGATTGGCTTCCTCAATCGTTGGTTTCTTTATCATGATACCTATATACATAAACTTTTGTTTTTATGTGTCGAAGAGAAATTAGCGGAACACAAATACAGTGTTAGAGTCCTCATGGTGATAGATCCCTGTTGCTGTGCGTTTCCTGATTGTTGCCGAAACTGTATGTACATATTTTTTTTGAAAAAAGCAAGTCTTTACAGTGCTTTTCTCCTTCCCGATGCTTGGTGTTTTCAGTATGTACGGGTATTTAAAGTTGTAGATGAGCGATGATGGAGAGGAAAATAATAGGGGTAAGCGTGAAAACGTTAGTTTTCCACATGCCCAATCAAATGTGGTTTCTAAGTTGGATGGCAACACCCTGCTCAACGATTCCTTGGTTCAGCAGAGTTGTTCGCCCACTGAGAGTAAGGAGGATGTGAAAACTGAGTACGATAGTTTTGTGGATGCCCCCGTGATTCCTCTGACAGAAAAGTTTGACGATAACTATTCCCAACCGGTTAGTACAGTAAACCCGCGTGATGATAGTATAAAGTGTGAAATGGATGTGTTGCCTGCGTCTTCCCTCACCTCTGTTTGTAACAGGAAGGTGATACACGGTGAAAAAGTCGATAACGATCGAGTCAAAATAGTGCGAGACTGGCTTTTAATGCCAGTTTTATCCCAAGATTCCGACTTCGAAGGCGATGGTGACGATTTTATTGATACTCTTTTACATATTGCTGAGGACAAGATGTACCTTTATGGCTTCTACGAACGTTTGGGGCAAACCGAGTTAGTAACGACTAGGCGGATAAATAATAGAAAACGTTCTAGGGGATCCAACGGCATTTCTCACGCTACGGGGAACCAAGGCGCTCAAGCACCCGTCATGGCAACATCACCCCCGCAAGTTTTGCCTTTCTCTTTCGTCAATTGGTTGCCAAACAGTGGCAAAGGGCGTTGTGATCCCGAAAGAGTGCATCAACAAACCATCTCATCGGACGCTATTTTGTGTTCTGGGGAGAAGTACACGCTCTGTAGATACGCGCTAAGCAGTGGGAAATTGCGAAAGGAATGTGCTGATCCTTATCAGTTTCTTACTGCGAAGTTGCAAGAGATACGACATTGCATGGAAGAGGAGTTGATGGGCGATGCTAAAAATTCCAATGAGAAAAAAACAGTGGCCACCGACTATTGAGGGACGCTACCAGCCTTTGGTGAGTAAAATCCGTATTAATGCAACTTTCATCACCCTGCAATATTATTTCATTAGGTTTATCATCAATGTGTGAGTTATGCCATTACCACTTCCATTCTTGTCTTTGGACCGGTTCTGTTTTGCTGGAGGGGGCTCTCGCTTGAGTTACAGACGGGAGGACACTGAACTATGAAAACCTTACACCTGTTGCTTGGACTCATGCATTGCGACGCTCCGCTTAATCACCGCGTAAAAGGCCTCACTATACTCAAAAGAATGCTTAGTAATGTTGTCAACTACCCCACGGAGTGCAAGTACAGGAGTATCAATATCACATCTTCGACGTGGATAAATTCTATTACTCCAGCATTTCATGTATTTCAGTTGATTGAATGGCTTTTGGGATTGGGATTTGAGCAGTCCGTCGGCGACTCTTTCCTCATTTTTAAAGGATCTTCCCTTGATTGTATGGCTAACGCATGCCGTGATGTTTCACTATTGCTTTATGCTTGTGAGGTCGATGCACCAAGCAACACTAGTGGGAGTAAACGGTGTGTGGATGATTTAGTGCCACTTCTTCGGGTTGTGTCCGGTCACAATGATCAGTGCGGATCAAATACCGTTGACACGTCCCAAGCGATTTATACTGCTCTTCAACCAAGCGTCTCTGACGAAACATGGAAAGTGTTGAAGAACCGCTTACGTTTGATCGTCTTGGAGTGCGAGTGTGAGCGCCAGAATCAACCTCGTCTCAAAGAAAAACTTTGTCCACCAACCCTGGCAGCGCGTAACTTGGAGGCATGGACCTCATTGTGCGAGTTAGTGCGCTTCATCAACCTTCGGCATCTGGAAGAAGGTTTAGCTGCGGTGAACATGGAGAGGTTTGAGAGCCGTGGGGTGCGTAAGGTGGATACCCGAGGCGGAGAAAAGGGTAATATAAACAATCTAAGTAATCTTGTTGCGGCAAGGCAAAAAGACAAGTTGAGTCTCCAGAACAGCGGACGTGCAAGTATTGACCAGGAAGTGCAAGCCGTAGGCACTCGGTTAATAGTAGACATAGCTTCCTGTATAGAGCAAATATCTGTCCTTGAGGGAGATCAGGGGTTAGTGCGGAAGGATCGGCTTGAAGCCAAGAGACTCCTCGAAAAATTCGGTGAAGATGGCGATGTGAGGTATTTACACTTGCTGAGGGAAGAGTGGTCGCAACGGCTTGAAGAAAAGAAAAAAATTCAAGGGAATAGCTTTGTTTATTTTAAGTGACCCCCGCCTTGCCACACTTATTCACTTAATTCTGTTGTAAACACTGCAGATGTTTTTAAAAAAGTTGTATTTCATTTTCTTGCATCATTGTTTGTTTGCTGATGCTTTATCACGTTTTTTTTTTTACTGGATATCTTCTTTACTTTTGTTTTTGTTCTTTTTAACCTGTGGGGTGCTGTTAGGAACGCCAGAGTACTTGCCAGGAGGCGAAAGGCAGGTTGTTTCTACCATAAGAAAAGAGGGGGATTAGGATTCTAGCGGAGCATCCGCTGTTGTGGAGTGAACTAAAGTCGTAACTTTGTTGCGGCATTATCGCGGGAAGGAGGGAACATCGAATTTGAAGGAGAATCGGTGGGCAAAAAAGAGGAAGTATGCCACGGGAAATCATCACACTGCAGGTTGGTCAGTGCGGCAACCAAGTTGGATCTGAATTTTGGAGGCAACTTTGCGCAGAGCATGGTATCCGTCACGATGGTGTAGTAGAATCGTTTGCTAGTGGCGGGGATGACCGCAAAGATGTTTTTTTCTACCAGGCTGACGACGACCACTACATTCCCCGGGCGTTGTTAGTTGATTTGGAGCCGCGAGTCATCAACGCTATTCAACGTGGCAGCATGCAAAGGCTTTTTAACCCTGAAAATGTGTACATTCATTCCGAAGGTGGTGGAGCAGGCAACAACTGGGCACACGGCTACGAGATGGGGGACACAGTCCAGGAAACGCTGTTTGATATGATAGAGCGAGAGGCGGAGAACAGCGACAGTCTGGAGGGGTTCGTGCTTACGCACAGTATCGCTGGAGGAACGGGAAGTGGAATGGGGAGCTACCTTCTCGAGAATCTGAATGATCGCTTTCCAAAGAAACTTATTCAAACTTATAGCGTCTTCCCCAATCAGTCCCGTGGTGGTGACAGTGACGTCATTGTGCAACCCTATAACAGTCTTTTGGCTATTAAGCGCTTGACGCTGCACGCAGATTGCGTTGTTGTACTGGACAACACGGCGTTGAACCGCATTGCCACAGACAACCTTCACATATCTTCACCAACTGTCGAACAAATGAATGGTCTTGTGAGCACCGTCATGGCAGCCTCAACAGCGACGCTGCGTTATCCGGGGTACATGAATAACGACCTCATGAGCATGCTCGCGTCGTTGATCCCTACGCCACGATGTCATTTTGTCTGTACAGGTTACACACCCACGACACTTGATACATCAAATATACAGTCTTCTGTGCAGAAAACTTCAGTTCACGATGTGATGCGGCGGCTTCTGATGCCAAAAAACATGATGGTTTCAACGTCCATGAAGAGTGGTTGTTATATTTCCTTGCTGAACCTTATTCAAGGTGATGTGGACCCCGCACAGGTGCATCGGTCACTTGAACGTATTCGGGAGCGCTCACCGAACTTTATCCCGTGGGGCCCTGCATCCATTCAAGTTATATTGTCCAAGAAATCACCGTATTTGGACACAAGGCACCGTGTAAGTGGGCTCGTAATGGCCAACCACACAAGCATCAGCTCCCTCTTTCAGCGAACACTCAAACAGTTTGACCTACTGTTCAACCGTGGTGTTTTCCTTGAGCAATATAAAAGATATGGCCCCATTAAGGACAACTTGGATGAGTTCAAACATTCTAGGGATGTGGTGGAGAGCTTAGTTTCTGAGTACAAGGCATGTGAGAGCTCCGATTATATACGAAACTTTTGATGGGAGGTAGAGAAACACAACACGTGGGACCTCAGGGAAATTTTATGTCTGTGTCAAATTTTCCTATGCATGAACACATAGAATAACCACTAACTTAAGGATTACCGTCGTTTTGTTGGGAAAAGGACCTTGTATAATCCTCAGTTCTATTGTCCTTTTTCCCCCCAGTGAGCTGTGTATCCCCCGGGTGTAGCGACTTTGAGGGTAGGCGCAGAGCAGCGCGGTGGAGGGGAACGTGAGTGACATTTCTCTCTTTGTAAGATGTTACTTCCACTTAGCTTGCTACAGAGCCACAGCCACGCCACCCGCAACTGTACATACGAAAGGCAGAATGTGGAGGGTGTTGTGGACACGAACCTCCTGCGTGACGTTGGTGGTTGTGTGGTGAATGGTGTGGCGTTTTGTGAAGCACCTAATTCTGTGCAACTTCCTACCCTCTTTTTCCCTCGACTGTGTGCAAAGGGGAGTAATAGAATGAGGCGTAAGTTAAAGTTGCGGATCATCTCCACCTTCGAATTTGGTTTCTGTCGCCCATCTTTGCGCTATCTTTCTTGTGTTTGGAACATTATTGCTGTAGTATTTCCCCGCAGGTTGTATGTCTTGATGATTCACCGAGAGTTAGCAGATTCTATTGCACAACTAGAAAGGGATCTACGCATAGCCGATGTTAACGGATCTGGTTTCGTGTCAAATGCCGGTTTTGAGAAGGCACTGTTGCTTAACGGTGGTTCGATAGGACATATTGAGGCTCTAATAAAACAGTACGGGTCCGAGGAACACGGCGAAGTTCACTATGCGCGATTTCTCAAAAATATGAAATGCCTTGCCAGTGGCTCTGCAGGGCCTTCGTCAATTACTTGTGGTGGGGGTGATATGCCCAACTCTGTTGCTAGTCAGCAGTGTCAGGAAACAGGGCTGGCATCGCCATGTGCGGGGCAAGCGGTGCCTCCACTAAAGCGCTGCCCGACTCCGCATCGATGCCCAATGGATATGGTTTGTTGTCGTGAGAGGATTTGTGATAGATGCGATGAAAATATCCTTACTAGTACCCCCAGTGGTCAAAATGTTTGCATAGAAACTCATAAAGGTGCTGTGTGCACATATGAACTTTGCCCGAATTGTGCGCATCCCCTTCCAGTCGAGATGCGCGAGATAGTGGCGGATAGAAAATGCTGCGTTGCGAAGCCAACGATTACGGACACGCCCAACACTTTCACGACGAGCACGTGGTCATGTTCTGTTATGGAAGGGAAAGGGGACAAAGCGAAACCGATGTCATTTTTTTCCACCACTACAGCTGGCTGCACAGATGCTGTGGTTGTGGAACCGGTGCAAAACAATAGAGCCTCACTAAATCAGGGCGAACGTCAGAAGTCGTTGGTAGAATACGGGAAGACATCATGTGCTGTGGGTGCGGTGGAGGTTGTGGTTTCTCCTGATGCATGGTCAGCTGGATCGGACAGACTTATCCCCCTCCGCGAAGTGTTTCTCGTTATCAGTCACGAGTATTGTGGTGAAGTTACACTTCAAAGTGTGTGGGAAGCATTTAAGTGCCGCGGAATCGACGTCCCATTTGTAGAATTAGAAATACTCGCGGATTCACTGGGCTTACGTGCTTCGCGTACTGAGGTTGAGTGTTGCACCTCAGGCACATGCGTTAGCGGTGCTAGAACACTTGGTGTTGTAGATTTCTGTCTTCTGGTTGCGCGGATGCGCTCTACCCTGATCGAGCGTATTCGCCGGTCCTCCCTGTGGGGATCGGTGAGAACAAAGCTGCTATCGAATCAAATCCCTCGGATAGGAGTGGCGAATGCCAGCGTTGCGGCGCAAAAACAAATAGGGAACGATGACCGTGACCCCAATACTGCTGGAAGGACAGACGGAATGCATATGGAGCAGCCGGTGGCACTCGATGCTTGTTCCTCTTCATTACCTGCGCCATCCCGTTCGTCGCCGGCGAGTGAGGCACCAGGGGACTGCAAGCAAGATGGGTTTCCGCCCGCGTGCTTGTCGACAATGGCGGTTGAAAGCAAAGCGACTTTTGAGAGGACCCTGGGTGGATCCCAAAAGGCGAAAGACGGCTGTGGCACTTCAGTGGCTGTGGCATCATCGGTAGCAGAGGGTGTCGAACCGACGGCGTGTGCCAATGGTGAATCCATCGCAACGCAAGGGTGCTGGCCGTCGTCTTCCAACTTGAAATTTGCGCCACCGCGCCCCGAGAGCAACGGATACGTCTACACGAATGTTCAACAGATGCACCTGCAGCCAACAGAAGGCCATTTCATGACACCTGTCAAACAAACAAGCGGCTCGTATAGTTTATATTGTTGCCACAGCCGCTGTGGCTGCCCAAATCTAGCCTGCCATAATCTTCCGCAATCCGAATTGGATTTGGTGGCGGGGGGAAATCAATCCAAGGAGTGTACGGACATTTTGGGGAATCTGGTCGCCGGTGGCCGGGGGCTCTACAACCGGTGTGGGAGCCAGCCCACGGTAGGAATTCGTAAGTACACGTCACCCGACGGCAATGGGCAATGCGATGGCGCAGCTTTAGGATGTTTGGCCAGCGAAGGCACCCCATATACGTCATGTAGGTCGGTGCCAGAGGCAGCATCAATGCAGCTGTATGTGCCAACAAACCCCTTAAGGCCTCCCTGTGAGTGTGACGACCATGAAGGGCAGCAAGGCGCCGCTGGACCGAGGGGGGACCCCGAAGTAGCAGCCTCAGCATGCGCTGCTGAAGAAGGTACCAGAATAACGAACCATTCGGCTGTGTGCCCAACACCGGATCATTGTGTTCACCACACAGGCGGAGAAAATGACGAGGTTGCAAGTGTGGCTGCTCCCCCAGCCGTTGTTCCTCCGGTGGTAGCCCCTACTGTTGAGACTAGGGTAGGGCCGTCCACCTCGTCACAACCTAACGGTAACCGGAAGGAGCAAAGAGAGCTTGTGTCCGCTACCTCCGGTACTCGGACTTGTCCAGTATCTCGCGATGAAGGTGTGGGGCAGAAGAGTGCGAAGGGGCCTAGGTCAGCATCGGCGGACAAAAAAATTTCACCCTATTCGTACCTTTACAAGGCCTGCTCTGACTCGGGGACCAGGGGTAGGTCCTGTGCAGCATGCGATGCGCGGCATGTTCCGGGTCCGTCGACGCAGTCATCCGCTCCTAAGGGTCTTCGAGAGCGGAAAAGGGCGACGTCAATTGGCCCGGTGCAACAACCCGTTACACAGCCAAAGTTGTTCAAGGAGGGAGACCAGCGGGTTGGCAAAGCGTCGCCCGAACCGATATCGAAAGATGCCTTACCAAAGCTCCGGAGGAGGTATCCTAACCTGCTTTCGCATTGCAGCCGCTTAGACCCGACACATAGCGGGTGCGTTTCGCGGGAGCAGCTCAGAGAGGCACTTCACCTGGCCGTTCCAAGCCTGGCAGCAGAGGAAGTCGAGGCGCTCGTACGTGCAAGTGCGGAAGGAGGAGAATGCGAAGAGAGGTGCAACTATGTTTCGCTCACCAACCGCCTTCTCGACATGGAGCAAACTGCCCAACAAAATGGGCAGGGCTGCAGTTCAGACAAGCGCTGTGACGGGATGCAGGGATCGATCGAATCGTCTGCAGGCGTTGGTGGCGGCACGGACAAATTGACTACAGGAAATGTCGCGAATGGGGGCCGGTCAAGGATACATCGACTGCTACAGAACGAGTTAGTCAATGCTTCTGGTGGGGACCGGCAGCATCTTCTGAATATATTCTTTGCCCAAGATGATACCCGCACGGGGTACTTGGAGGAAAGTGTCTTCCGCAAATGCCTTGTACAGCTATTTCAGAGAGGTCGGCGGGAGCTCTCCACATGTTTACTGGATCAATACGTGCGACTCTGCCGTACCCCTTTTGAACGGAAAACCGTCAGAGTTCAAACTGCTCCAGCGTGTGGGAAGCAAGCGACTCACGAAATAGTCTCGCCTCCGAGTTCTTCTGAAGAGAGGGCTGCTCGACAACGGGTGCGTAGCATTCCCAAACCACTCTGGGCTGTTCTTTGTGATTACCGATATATGATTGAAGAGTTGAAAGTATAGAGGTGTTGCGGTCGCCGCTCAAATGACCGGTGAACAAGTGTGGGGTTTGCCACTTTTTTTTTCTCATTTAGTAAGCTTGCTTTTGTCCGTTATGGCTAAGGTCATTGCCCTGATATCTAACGGGCCGCTGGAATACTCCAAACTTGTGCCGTTTTCGGCGATGTTTACGACCAATAGTTGGTTTGCACTGAGCGAGACCGATTTTATAACTGCAATGACAATGACTCTTTCCTGCTTCTACTGCTGAACTGTCATTCTTACCGCGTTTGCTCGCCGCACCTTCTTTTTCCTCGAATGTAATCTTAGAAAAATACAAAGCGGAGAGCGCTACAGCATATTTGCGTAAATAGGTGTAAGAAGGAATTAGACACACAACACTCTGCCCCTGCTTGTTTTTTTTATTTTTCCATTTCATATTTATCTTGTGTATTATTTCCTACGCGTTTGTTAAGGTTGTTTGTGACTCAAATTGTTCGTAAGCCCAGTTGTGCTTTGACAGTTTCCCGCTGGTTGTTCGAGCTGACTTGGATTAGGGGCACCCGCAGCTTGGAGTGTTCCTGTTTTTTTGATTTTGTTAGCCTGCTGCTATGAAGGCAGTTCAGAGGGTGTGCTCTGATGCGCGGCACTTGTACGTGTTTGGACGCGTTAAAGACTTTTTTGCCTGCGGTGATGCTGAGGTCACGGAACGTCTGACTATTCAACTCGATCAAAATTTCTCTGATGGCTCCCCCAACTTTATGGTTGTGCACGACATGCTCGAGGGGTGCGGGGCTAACACGCTGCTCTTCACCTTTCAGCCAAATCCTGACGACCCGGGGATTCCCGATGATGTCCTTTGTGTTGTGAATCCGCAGAAAGGGAAGTTGCCGTACCTCACCGGCCGTGTGGTGTATTTGGTGCGGCCAGACAATGGCAAACCTATCAACGCAAAGGAGGCATCTCAGGTTGTTCAGGATATCACGATGGGTTCTCTCGATGGCAACCTATTGCAAAGCTTCGAACACCTCCTGATGGAAGTGTATACACCTATGTTCAACAAGCTGAGCAAATGGGGGAAGAATACTTTGGCGGAGCGGAATAGGTTTATTGTGCACCTCCTCCGATATGCGGATCGCATTTCAGAGTTACAACAACTACAGGGTGAGCGTTATGAACTGCGACCTGTTAATGCGGAGACGTGGAGGCTGCTACAAACAGGGGGCCTGAACAAGCGCGGTGGAATCAACGACCCTGGTGTTGTGCACTGCCTGACGACAACCGTGGAGGAATGGATTAAGGCTGTCTATGACGTGGTGCAGGAGGTGCCAAACTATGAAAATGAACTGAGTGAAGAGAAGGCAGGTCCAAAGACGGAGATTCAGCTTTGGAAAAGCCGCCTGGCGAAGTTGCGCCTGGTAGAAGAACAACTTGAAGCTGTTGAGGCGCCGCGAGCCGTGCAATACCTGCGTGAGGTTAAGAGCCCACTGCTACAACGATGGGTGGAGGTGGATGCCGCGCTTAATGATGCATTGTCGGAAGCTCAGGAGAACGTGAAGTACCTGCGTTCCCTCAGCAAATACTTTGATGTATTATACTCATCGGACATTGCCCAGATCATTAACATGCTTCCTTCGCTCATCAGCAACATACGGATGATGCACACGATAGCACGCTATTACTCGCGGCGGGAATGCATGACAGCACTCTTTTTTAAGGTCACCAACGCCATGGTTCTTTCTTGTAAATCAGCCATCAACCCATCGGGTGTGCGCAGTCGTATCTGGGAGTGCGGGCAGAGCCCCGAGTCCCTCAAAGAGTTGTTACACCAACTACACCTCAGTGCCGAGTGTAATAAGGCCTACAACAAAGAGTACAAGAAGGCGCAGGAAATCCTCGCAAGCAAGGATGGAAAACAGTTTGACTTTGATGAGTTGAAGTTTATGGGGCACTTCAATCTTTTCACAAAGCGTGTGGACAAACTGATCAGCGTGTTTAGTACAGTGCAGCAATTTGTAGAGCTCAAGGCATACAATATTGAACAAATGGAGGGCCTTATCCCACGGTTTGAAGAATACCTTGGCCATCTCCGCGGAAAGACTACCGACATCCTTGACATCCACGACAACAACAAGTTCGACGTGGAGTTTAAAATATTCGAAACACGAATTGCCGAACTAGAGACATCGATGCAGGTGGCAATCAACTCCTCATTTGAGAACATCACCTCGACCGACAACGCTCTGCAGTTGCTGGCCAAGTATCAGCGTATTCTCAAGAATGAAGCTTTCGCCGCCGATTTGGAGTCCAAGTACCTCGTCATTTTCCACAGCTACGGTATGGAACTTGAGAATGACCAAAAGACCTATGAGCGATACAAGACCGACCCACCAGTCGCACGAAACATGACACCAGTTGCTGGAGCCATCAGTTGGGCACGGCAACTACTCCACCACATCAAGTCGCCTATGGACAAATTTAAGACCAATCGCACAATCATGGCGAACACGAAAGATAGCAAGAAGGTGATTCGCACATACAATAGAGTTTCGGTTGCGCTGATTGAATTCGAGGCTATTTGGGTGGATGCTTGGAAGCGATCTATTGAATCGAGTAAAGCCGGACTTAATGCGACGTTGTTGGTGAGACACGAGGGGCGTTTGTACGTAAACTTTGATTTGGAGATAATGCAGCTCATTAAGGAGACAAGAGAGTTGATGTTACTCGGTGGTATAGAAGTACCTGCGGCAGCGAGGATGGTGCTGATGCAGGAGCAGCGACTGAAGACATTTTACAATGAGTTAACTCACCTTGTTAAAGAGTACGAACGTGTTGTTGGTCGCGCTGGAAGTACGCGCAGCAAGATCGTTGGTGTCACTCGCCCGTTGCTTCAACCAAACCTCGACGCGCTTGATGCAGTGTTTCTTCCTGGTGAAACCACGCTCACGTGGTCTTCGTTAAATGTTGATACGTACCTGGAACGAGTCCAAAAGGCAATTGAAGATCTTGACATTCTCGTCACGAAGGTGAATGACATCATTCAGCACCGAATCCAAGTTAACCTCAAGCTTATTGCTTCTACGCTGCTTGTTAACCTCTTTGACGACCATTTCTCACTTGATCAGTTCGTGCAAGTGCAGGAAAAGCATATTCGGCAGCAATGCGAAGTGATGGATGTAAAGAACCGGGAGGTTGAGGGTGCGGTCGAGGATGTCGTGATATGCATTCTCGCTAGTCAGGGCGTTACTTACAGTACCGATAAGCTTGACAATGTCCAGCGTGATCGCATTGCGACGCTCAAAGGGCACTTCAATCGTCTAATGTTCAAAGCGATCCTCACGAGCACCACCCGATCGTTGAACTTACTCAAGAAACGTGTGGGCACACGTAATCGTGTGTCCTTCCTTTTTGTTGAAAAGCCCTTCTTCGACGTTGATGTGCAACTTATTAACGCGGAGCCGTACGTGTTTTTAAGCCCTTCCCTTGATGAGGTGCAAAAGGCTATCAACCAGTGTGCAACGGCGGTACTTTCGTGCAGCAAATACATGACCCTTTGGGAGGGACTGGGCGATGATGCGCTTTCGTTCTTTGAGGAGATTGCGAAAAACAAAGAGATTGTGAAGGTTGTTCTACTGCTTACTGGTGGCATCCACGGCTTAAAGAAGCAGGTAATGGAGTACCTTAACCACTTCCACAAGTACGAGTATCTGTGGAAGTTGGACATGAACGAAGCTTATGATGAATTCAACTCAAACGACCCAACACTTGACGACTACGAGCAACGTTTACAAGGTTACGTGGCGTTGCATGATGAAATTGAGGGGCTCACGTCTGTGTTCAACATCGGCAGTCTGGCACTGCACAACAAGCCCCTTAAGGCCGATCTTCTTCGGAAAGTCATCGAGTGGAAGGAGCTCTTTTCCAACAAGTTGCACGCCAAAGCACAGTTGGAACTAGACAGCTTAACACACAAAATGGATGAGGAGGCGCATCAGCTCTCGTTACCCATCCCTGATCAGGAGAAGCTGGAGGACTTGCGCGTTCTGATGAACACTCTGCAGGACATCCGTGATAGGGAGTCACTGGTGGAGTTCCAGTTTTACCCCGTGCAACAGGCATATGCATTGTTGCAGCGCTTCAACGTTCCTATTTTCAAGGAGGAAATCGACCGTGTGGAGGATATTCGGTTCAAGTGGCGCAAACTACATGCGCTGGCAGAGCGACGCTCAGACGAGATCAACAATCTTCAGTACGGTTTTAAGAAAGGTCTTACGCAGGAGGTGCAGAAATTTGGTGCCGAAGTCATTGCTTTCCGTAACGATTATGACTCCCATGGACCGATGGTAGAGGGTTTGAAACCTCAAGAAGCTATGGAGCGTCTAAAGCGTTACCAGCGCCAGTTTGATGACAAGTACCGTAAGTGGATTACCCTTATGGCAGGTGAGGAACTCTTCGGTCTTCCCCTGCACAAATACCCGGAATTAGTTAAAACAAAGAAGGAGCTTGAGCTCCTCGACAAGTTATACACGTTGTACATTAATGTGCTTCATAAGGTTGACGGGTACAATGATATTTTGTGGTGTGAGTTAGATTTCGATGCCATCGCGGAGGAAGTGAGTGTATTTGTGAGCCAGTGTAAGCGTTTGCCCAAGTCGTTGCGGGATTGGGACGCGTATGTCGAACTTAAGAAAATTCTTGACGACTTCATGGAACTCCAGCCTGTGATTCAGGAGTTGAAGAATCCCGCAGTGGTTGAGCGGCACTGGCAGGAGATCATGCGTGTAACGGGACATAAGTGGCGAACCGATCCTGATCTGTTTAAACTTCAGAACCTTGTGGACGCGAACTTACTTCGCGTGGTGGATGAAGTCGTTGATATTGCGAGTTCATCCGTACGCGAGTCTGAAGTCGAGGCGAAATTTCGGGCGCAAGAGGTGTTGTGGAAGGATCAGGAACTGAAGTTCTCAGAGTTTAAGCATCGTGGACCTATCATATTAAAGGGTGATGATACAACGTCTAAGCGCGAGGCCTTGGATGAGTCATCGCTGGCCATTAACTCCATGCTATCGTCTCGTTATTGTGCTTTCATGCGCGATACCATACAAGGTTTCCTTCAAAAGTTAGTGAAGGTGAGTGAGATCATAGCCCTGTGGGTTGAGGTGCAGTTTACATGGCAGTACCTTGAAGCGGTGTTTGCAGGTGGTGACATCATGAAGCAGTTGCCCCAGGAGGCCAAACGGTTTGCGATGATCGATAAGGCATGGCAGAAAATTATGAACAAGGCCAATGAGACACCCAATGTTCTTGAGTTCTGCTACGAAAACGAGCTACTCCAGAACCTTCCAAACCTGAAGGAGCAGTTGGATGAGTGTCAGCGGAAACTCTCTCTGTATCTGGAGCAGAAGCGTAATTTGTTTCCACGATTCTACTTTGTTTCTGATACGGTGCTGTTGGAAATCCTGTCTCAGGCGAGCGACCCGCAATCCATTCAGCCACATTTGGCATCGATCTTTGACGGTCTCTCATCTGTGCGGTTCGAGCGTGTGAAACCCAAGGAAGCAGGGGCGCAGCCGTACTTCCAAATTGTTGAGATGATTTCTGGTGAGGGAGAGTCACTCATGATGCGAGAACCTACACCGTGCGTAGGTAATGTGGAGGATTGGCTAAACCGTCTGTGTAGTGGTATGACTGACACTGTGAGAGAAGTGGTGAAGGCGAGTGTTATGGAGTTGGGTACACTGTTGGGAAATACGAATTACTTGGGAAGCATTATCGAGCGTTACCCGGCACAGGTTTCCCTTCTCATGCTGCAGTTTTTCTGGACGGCCGACGTGACGGAGTGTATTACAAAGGGTATTATGAGATCCCGTGGGCGCGAAGCAGCAACATCACGAGCTAAGTGCGATGCAGTGAAGAACTTTCTTGTTAGTCTAACGACGTCACCTGAACTTGAGCGGCAGCCTAAGCGTATGCGTACCAATGTGGAGACTCTCATTACGATTCAAGTGCATCAGCAGGAGGTGTTTATTGATTTGCAGAAGGCCTCCATTAAGGAGCTCACACATTTCGATTGGCTGAAACAAGCCCGTTTCTACTACAAGCCAGAGCGTGACCTTACCATTATTTCAATTGCTGATTCTGACACAGAGTACTGCAACGAGTACTTGGGAGTTAAGGAGCGTTTGGTCATCACCCCGCTGACAGATCGCTGCTACATCACGTTGTCGCAGGCGCTCGCTATGTACATGGGCGGTGCCCCGGCTGGACCTGCAGGTACAGGTAAAACCGAAACTACAAAGGATCTCGCCCGTACATATGGCAAGTTTTGCGTCGTCTTCAATTGCTCAGATCAGCTGGACAGGCATGCGATGGGGAAAATTATACGCGGTCTTTCCCAGGCTAATGCGTGGGGTTGTTTTGATGAGTTCAACCGTATCGACCTTCCCGTCCTCTCCGTCGTTGCGCAGCAAGTTTCTTGTGTGCTTCAGGCACTTAAGCAGCACAAAGACAAGTTCATCTTTATCGATGGGCAGGTCACCGACCTGATGCCCGGGGTTGGATTCTTCATTACCATGAACCCTGGTTACGCAGGACGACAGGAGCTGCCGGAGAACCTGAAAATTCTTTTCCGTGGTGTTACGATGATGATCCCTGACCGTCAGACCATTATGAAGGTCAAGTTGGCCTCACAAGGGTACAGTCTCGATGACCTGTTGAGTAAAAAGTTTTTCACATTGTATAAGCTCTGCGAAGAGCAGTTGTCGAAACAGCGGCACTACGACTTTGGTCTCCGTAACATTTTATCTGTGCTGCGTACAGCCGGTGCGGTGCTGCGTCGCAATCCAGGTAAGGATGAGGAGGATCTTTTCATGCGCACGCTGCGCGACATGAACCTCTCCAAATTGGTGTTTGAAGATATAGAGTTGTTTGACTCGTTATTACGCGATATGTTCCCTGGACGACAGTTTGTTAAGGGCTCGCATCCTGAGATTGAGGGAGAGTTAGCGAAGGTGATCGAGGGAAAAGGTTTGCAGCTATGGGGACCATGGATAAGCAAGGTGTTGCAGTTGTACGAAACAAAGTTGGTGCGTCACGGTATTATGGTAGTTGGGCCTGCTATGTGTGGCAAAACACAGTGTTACGACGTCATGACGGAAACGCTTAGTCGCACGACGGTGCCTCATCAGCAGTTGCGTATGAATCCGAAGGCCATTACGGCACCGCAGATGTTTGGTCGCATCGATGTCTCGGGAGACTGGCATGATGGCGTTTTCTCATCTCTCTGGCGCGCTGCCGTTCGCCACGCAAAGAAGCGTAACGTGTGGATTGTGTGCGATGGACCAGTCGATGCAATTTGGATTGAGAATCTTAACACAGTTCTTGACGATAACAAGTTGCTTACGTTAGCTAACGGGGATCGTATTCAAATGACTGACACGATGAAGTGCTGCTTCGAAGTTGAGAACTTGGCAAATGCCTCCCCTGCTACTGTATCCCGAGCCGGTATTATTTTTATCTCTGATGTTATTCTGGGGTGGAAGCCGGTGCTCAAGTCACGTTTCTGCGCCACTGTGAATGAGGAGGGGCAGATCCTACCAGTTGATGTTGTGAAGAGGTGCAACACACTCCTTGCAGAAAAATTGCTTGCCTTGTTCCTCCCCACGGAGGGAGAAGGCGGCGAGCCAAGTTTGACAGAACGGGTAGCGACATTCTACGAAAAGGAGTGCAGCATCGTTATGAAGACATCTATTGCTCACCTTGTAATTAATGCCTTCCATCTCACAGTTGCTCTTGGAGAAGAGGTGGGCGACGGTGTGCCCGTTAGTGACGCGCTGGCACTGAAGATATTCTGGTTCAGTCTGTCATGGGCATTCGGTGGTGTCCTTGAGTCGAAGGACCGGTTGAAATTTGATGCCCTGGTGCGTGAGCTCTACGACGGCTTACCTCCATCGACAGAAGGCACGGTATTCGACTTTTCGCTGAACTGCAAGAGTGGTCAGTGGGAGCACTGGGATGGGTTCTTAGAGAAGTGGAAGTACCCTGGCGATGACAGACTGGACTTCGCCACTTTGTTCATTCCCACAGCTGATTCTGTGCGACTGCACTTCCTTATGAACTGCAACTTTATACAGCACCGACCAGCTTTGTTGATTGGTGTGAGTGGTACGGCTAAAACGGTAACAGTTGAGAAGTTATTACTGAAGATCAAAGCTGAGTCTGAAACGTCGAACTTCCGTAAGCTCAACTTTTCGTCCATGACGACTCCCCAAAACTTCTACAATGCCCTTGAGGACATGACGGAGAAGCGTATGGGTTCTACCTTCGGTCCGAAGAACTGCGAGCAACTGACGGTCTTCATTGATGACATCAACATGCCGGAGATCAATGAGTGGGGCGACCAGATTACAAATGAGATTGTGCGCCAGGTGGTGGAGTCTAGCATGGTTTATGATCTAAGTCATGCTGGTCGGCGGAAGGAGTTGCGCGGCCTTGTTTATATGGCTGCCATGTCGCACCCATCTGGTGGTAAGAACGATATCCCCAATCGTTTGAAGCGCCACTTCTCGATCTTCAACGTGCCACTTCCAGAGGAGAGTTCTGTACAGCAGATTTTCGGTGTCATTTTTGAAGGTCGATTCTGCAATGACAACTATGCGCGCAGTGTGCAGGACATCGCTAAGATGCTCACACAAATGTCGATCGATTTCTGGCGCGCGATAGCGAAAAAGATGTTACCAACACCCGACAAGTTCCACTACTTCTTCAACTTGCGCGATTTGTCGCGTATTACACAGGGTATTATGATGGCTGGTATGAACGATGACCCCGAGAAACCCGAGAGAAGGTCCACAAGCAAACCGTGGGAAGTCGTAACGGACGCTGTAACGCTTATCAGGATTTGGAAGCATGAATGCTCTCGTGTTTTCAGCGACAAGCTCAATAGCGTGGCGGACAAGCGGTGGTTCGATGACAACGTGCAAGACTGTGTCGTGCAGCACCTCACGCCAACACAATACCGAGATGTCATCGAGCAAGTGCGTGAGCCCATTTATATGGCAAATTACCTGCGGGACCCCATTATTGATCCTGAAACTGGTGAGATTGCAGAGACTGCTCCTCGTATTTACGAGCCAGCACCATCGATGGAGGTCCTCCAGGATCGCTTGCTACGTGCTATGAAGGCTCACGACGAGCAGCCCCGTGTGAAGCAGCTGAAGCTCGTCTTGTTCGAAGCTGCTGTGAAGAATGTTTCCCGTATTTCTCGTGTCCTGTCGATGCCGCGAGGTAACTTATTGCTGGTTGGTGTTGGTGGTAGTGGCAAACAGTCGCTGACCCGTCTTGCTGCACATGTGAATTCCCATGACTACGCCACGTTGGTTTTGTCCAAGGGGTTTGGTGTCAACCAACTCTTCGATGCCATTCGTGAGCAATACGTTATGGCAGCGACGAAACGCCCAGTGACTATGCTATTCACTGATAATGACATCAAGCATGAGATATTCTTGGAGTATATCAACTCCTTCTTGTCAAATGGTGAAATTCCCGGTCTGTTTGCATCCGATCAGCGCGATTCAGCGATTAACGACATTCGCCCCGTCATGAAAAAAGACCCTTTCGTCAAGTTTGAAGATATGAACGAGACCTTGTGGAAGTACTTCATTAACCGTGTTCGTGAAAGATTGCACTTTGTGTTATGCTTCTCGCCGGTGGGAGATAAGTTCCGTACACGTGCGCGCAAGTTCCCGGCCCTTGTGTCTTCGTGTATCATCAACTGGTTCTTCCCGTGGCCAAAGCAGGCCTTACTCGATGTCTCATTCCGAACGCTGAAAAATTTTGAAATGGCGACCGAAGATAAGAATAAAAAAGCGTTGGTGGAGCTTATGGCAGAGATCCATTCCCTCATGCTTGAGAAATCTGAGGAATACCTTGCGCGGTACCGACGGTCGGTATACAGCACACCGAAGTCCTACCTTGGCTTTATTGAGTCTTACACGAATGTTTACACAAAGAAGTTTAATGAACTCAATGAGGATGCCAGCAAAATTAACAAGGGTTTGCAGAAGTTACACCAAGCAGGTGAGGATGTGCGAGTGATGAGGAAGCAACTTCAGGAGAAGGAAGGTTTGCTGCAGAGCAAACGAAAGGAGACGGACGCGCTGGTCAAGGAAATTGAAATTCGTACCGCTGAGGCTGAGAAGAAACGGATGGAGGTGGAGGTCGTGAAGGAGAGTGTTGCACGGGACGCTGCCGTTGTCGCACAGGGTGAGGCTGAAGCTAAGAAGGACCTTGAGGCGGCTGAACCAGCCCTGCTGGAGGCCATAGAATCACTTAATTCTATCACATCCAATGATTTCACCACATTGAAGAAGTTGGCGAACCCTCTGGCGCTGATTAAACGTATTTTTGATGCTGTCTCAGTGTTGCTTCATAGGCCATTGATGGTCCCAGGTGCGGAGGAGGTGAAGGGTGCACTGTGGATTACAGACTCATGGGAGTTTAGCGGAAGACAACTTGCGTCTGATTCGTCCACGCTTGACGTTCTACGGTCATTTGGTGAAAATCAGAAGGATTTCATTAATGAGGAGACATGCGAGTTGCTGTTACCGTATTTATGGATGGATGACTTCACGCAGGAGCGTGCGCGTAAGGCCTCCGGTAACATTGCTGGTCTCTGTACATGGGTGCGCAGTATGTACAAGTACATCAACATCGCCAAGATTGTTGCGCCGAAGAGGGAGAAATTGCGTATTGCGACAATTAAACTGCGTGTGGCAAACAAAAAGAAGGAAGAGCAAGAGGAAGAACTTGCCCGTGTGACTGCTGAAGTTGATCGCTACAACCAGCAACTTTCAGAGGAGAACGCAAAAAAGCAGGCCCTTGAGGACGATGCTACACGCACAAAACAGCGTATGGATAGCGCTAACGGTCTCATCGATGCTCTCTCCGGTGAACGTGAAAGGTGGACGCAGCAAAGCAATGACTTCAAGTCACTGATCGAGCGTCTTGTTGGTGATGTTGCCCTCAGCTGCGCTTTTATTTCTTACTGTGGTCCCTTCAACTCAGAGTTCAGGCACCAGTTGCTATATAAGAATTTCTACGTCAAGTGTAAAGATCTGAAGATCCCCGTGACATCCGACATCAACGTTGTGAAGTTTCTTGTAGACGAGACAACTATTGCAGACTGGCAGCTTGAAGGACTACCAGCAGATGATCACTCTGTGCAGAATGCCATCATGATCACAACGAGTGCCAAGTTCCCCCTGATGATTGACCCCCAGGGACAGGCGCTGAATTGGATCCGCAAGCGTACCGAGCGTATGCAAGGAAAACTCTGCCAGTTGAGTGATCGTACGTTCGCAATGCACCTGCAGGAACAGCTTGATCTGGGTTTGCCACTCATTGCAGAGAACGTCCCCGAAGAAATTGACCCGATGATTGATCCCGTGCTGGAGAAGCAGGTCGTACGAAGTGGCAAGTCTTTAATCATCCGTGTCAACGGTGAGGAAATGAGCTACAATGAAAACTTCAGCTTCTTTCTTACGACGAAGTTGCCCAATCCCAGTTTTACACCAGAAATGTTTGCCAAGAGTCTTGTCATTGACTTCACAGTGACGATGGAGGGTTTGGAACAGCAGCTGCTGTCGCATGTGATTGGCCGCGAAAAGGGAGAACTGAACGAGGAGAGTGCCAAACTTTCCGAAGACATCAACAGCAATGAGAAGCGCCGTAAGAATCTTGAGGATCGTCTTTTGAAGCAGTTGAGTGAGTCCCAGGGTAACCTTATCGATGACGTTGTGCTCATCCAGACCCTCCAGGAGACGAAGGATGCAACAGCAGAGATTGCAGAAAAACTTGCCACAGCACTTGAGACACGGAAGCGTATTGCCGGGGCGTGCGAGGAGTACAGACCGGTTGCAACACGCGGTGCGGTGCTGTACTTCCTCGTCGTTGAGATGTCGTTGGTCAACCACATGTATCAGACGTCTCTCGTACAGTTCGACGGCATTTTCGACGGTTCCATCCAGCGCTCAGAGCCGCACCCCGTCACAGCGAAGCGTATTCAATGTATCATTGACTACCTTACCATGGCTGTGTTCAAATACATTATTCGTATGCTCTTTTCGTCGCACAAGCTGCTTTTCGTACTGCTCATGGCATGTAAAATTCAAATGAAGGTTGGGCAGTTGGACGCCACCTCGTTTGACGTCTTCCTCAAGGGCGGGGGTGCCATGCAAGTGGACCGCTCAAAGCCATTTGCTTGGATTAAAGATAAGATGTGGGCGAATATCCTTGCCATGTCGGAACAATTACCGCGGTCGTTCAAGCAGCTTCCCGATCTCATAACCCGCAGTGAACAGGTGTGGCGGCAGTACATAGAGTCAGACAACATTGAGAACTTACCAGTGCCTGATATAAACGAAAAGCTCGACAGCTTTGAGCGACTTCTCATTGTGCGTGCCCTTCGTGAGGATCGTGCTATGCTTGCTGCTAATCTTTACGTGGCCCGTACGCTCGGCAAGGAGTTCTCTGAAGCGCAGCAGCTCGATCTACAGGGCGTGGTAGAGGAAACAAGCGGCCTGACACCTATTGTCTTCCTTCTCTCTCAGGGTTCTGATCCGACGACTCTTATTGAGGCAACCGCAAAGTCGCTTAAGAAGAAGATATTTCCTATTTCAATGGGACAAGGTCAGGAAGAGGCGGCGATGAATATTGTGTCTGGCGCGTGGCACAACGGTGACTGGGCCCTACTGCAGAACTGCCACCTTGGTCTACCCTTCCTCCTGCAGCTCGAAGAAAGACTTCGTCAACAACATTTGCCCGGGGAAAAGAAGGCTGATATCCACGAGGAAGCGCGCCTGTGGGTGACATCGGAACCACACAAGTTATTCCCCATTGGACTGCTGCAGATGTCGATAAAGCTGACGAACGAGCCACCGCAGGGTATTAAAGCAGGTCTTGTCCGTACATACTCATGGATGTCGCAGGATTATCTTGAGATGTTCCGCCGCCCCGAGTGGCGTCCGATGCTTTTCACCCAGTGTTTCCTGCATTCCGTTGTGGTGGAGCGGCGTAAGTTTGGACCCATTGGTTTCAGTGTGCCATATGAATTCAACCAAGGTGACTGGAACGCTTCCGTGCAGTTCCTCATCAATCACATGACGACCATCGGTGAAGCCCTGAAGAATCCGGTTAATCGTGACACCGTGTGCTATATGGTTTCGGATATTCAGTACGGTGGACGTATTACAGACAATAACGATCGTGCTCTCTTCAAGGCCATCACTGAGTTCTTGTACGACTTACGCATTACAAACCCGGAGAGGTCGCGCGATATGAAAATAGCCAACGACACTAAGGTCCCTCTCAATGTCATGACCTCTACAGGGGGTCTTCACAACCCATACCCGTGCGAGATCACGGAGTTCGCACCTGGGTACGGTATACCTCTGTTCGATGACATTAACAAGCACAGGGAATTCATTCGCGACACGTACCCCGATGTGGACACGACAGAAGTGTTCCAGATGCATTCCAATGCTGATATCACGTACCGTACACGGCAAGCGCAGGAGGCGCTGAAGACGATTTTGGATATTCAACCAAGAGACGCCGTAGCCAGAGGTGGTGTCACCCGTGAAGAGAAGGTTTTGTCGATGGCGGATAATTTCCTGCGGCAGCTTCCAGCCAACTGGGTTGTAGACCGCAAGCTTCATTTGGCTGATAAGCAACCACTATCCATCTTTGCAGGACAAGAAATTGATCGCTTGAGCGTCACCGTTCGTACAATCCGGCAAACGTGCACGAACCTCAAGCTTGCTGTTGCCGGAACCATTATTCTCACTCCTGCGCTTCAGGACGCATTGGATTATTTGTATGCCGCACGTGTGCCACCGTCATGGGTTGCTGTGGGATGGCCATCACCTAACATTTCGCTCTGGTTCGCTGAGGTACTCCGCCGTTACGAACAGCTTGATGGTTGGGCCCGCAACGGTCGGCCACCCGTCTACTGGCTGCCAGGATTCTTCAACCCACAAGGTTTCCTCACCTCCGTGCGGCAAGAAATTACACGTAGCCACGCAAACGAAGCGGTGCCATGGGCACTCGATAAGGTGGAAACACGGACGGAGGTTCGCTCGTCCGAGTACCGACCTGGTCAGGAACCGAAGGCGGAAGATCTGAAGACGGAGCGAGGTGAAGTTGTCATTCATGGACTCTTCCTCGAGGGGGCTATGTGGGATAAAGCGAATAAGCGGCTGAAGGATCCACCGCCAGGTGATCTGTTCCGTGAATTGCCCATGTTGCTCATTTCCGCTATCAATAAAGATGCACCGCCGCCGCACATGAATGCACCGATGAAACCTGGACAGTTGAAGGAGAGGCAGAAGAAGCAGGAATATTACCGTTGCCCCGTTTATAAGTATCCCACACGGTCTGATTTACACTGGATATTTGACGTGAACCTCCCCGTGGCTGAGGACGACGCTTATTGGCGTATGCGTGGCGTGTCACTGTTGGGGTGCACCGACTAAGGGGAAGGTAGTGAATGGTACCGTGAATGTTCACTGTGTGTTACTTAAGTGTGACCAAACAATCATGTGACAAAAGTTGTGGGAGAAAGAAAGAAAGAAGATACGAGAGGTAGTGAGTCGGGAAAGAAGGGAATAGATTTTTCGTTTCTGATTCGCAGGGACTCACCACAATGTATAAAATCACACCTTACTGCGAGAAAGGATTACATAAAGGTATATGTATAAAATGTTAAAGAGAAATATGAAGAGTTTTGAAGATGTGAAGGTGTGAGACAGACAATAGATTGTGATATGATGTATGCTTAATACGTGTATAACTGAAAGATGTTTAGATTATCTTTCCAGTTAATCTCGTGGAACTCATGCAGAGGATATGGGGGTGGTCTGACTGCGCCTCAGGAGGCCTCTACCACGTTTTCTTTCTTGATTGTTTCTAACAACACTTTCTAAAGTGTGCCAGTGGCAACGTTGAGCCCGTTTATCTCGCCTTTCCTCCTTAGTTGTCGCTACCGATACATATTTGCATGCATGAACTCTTCTTTTTTTTTTTCATTCCTTTCTTTGAACGCCTTGGTAAGGCGAGGAAATAAAAGGCTACATACAAGGGATAAGTTCTCACTACACATCCGTTAGTCGTACAGACGATCACTTGATTTCGTTGGGGGTTATCCGCTCCTTTAAGGAGTGTGAAGGGAGCAGAAGGGTATACGCGTAGTTGAATACGAGTTGGTGCACCAGCTTGCCCGGCTCGTATACTTCGTGCTGTTTCCGCCTCGCATCGAGCTGTGGCACATTCCCATTTATTTTTTTTTCCATAGTTCACACTTAACGGTGAAAGGAAAGAAGGAGAGGGGAGGGGGAGGTACTTAACACTTATCGTATTTTACAGATTTTTTTCTAGTGTGTGTTGTTTTATCGATATTAGTGGTTTGGGTGGGGAAGGGAGATTTGCCTTGTGAACACGCTTCATTCGACCACTTCCTGTGTAAATGAGGATCAGTTGCTCATGCCTGAACAAATCGCTCGTGTCGACTGCTATCCCGTCTGATATCATCGAGCGTGCTGGAACCAATCTGCCCGGCATCCCGCATAAATACCGTGTTTGCCGTGCGTATCGCCAATGGCTCAAACTAGCTGTTTTGTGTCCTCATTCTCTCCTTTGTGAGCTTAATGAACATGCGCAAATGAATGAACGGTTTGTCATAATCGTCCGGCAGAAGTTTCGCGAGGGTGAAGAGCTACGAGACCCGGAGGAAATAGCCGTTGCCGTCCAAAGCTGTGAGAGAAGCCTCGCAATGTTTCGCTTTTTGGCAGCGGATGGCGCTCGCCGCCGGTTCCCGGAGGCAAAGCCGAGGTTGAACTTGCACAAGATGGGATTCATGGAGATGGCGAAAATTAATTACACGCAGATGGCGAAAGAGTATTGGAACACCTACATTATGCGGCGATGGTAGCGGAGGGAGCACGTGGTGGAGAAAAGAGAAGCGGGTGCTTCACGTGGGGAAAACTCAGACACTCATCAGGAAACCAGAGAGCGGTCACTGTTGGGTGAAGGGTTGGCGGTATCATCGGGAAAATGACTTTTCCGTTAGGTCTTGGTTGTCGCCGTGCTTTTCGAGGGTTTGTGTGCACGGATTCTCCTTTGTGGTGTGCGCTCCATCTCTGTCCTGATTCGTGTTGCTACTCTCACGTGTTTTATTCTTTCTGTTGGCATATTTTTCCCTCTTAGGGGACAGTTTACCCAAAGAGGGGCGGGGGAAGGCTCTGTCATTCCTGAAATAGTTGAAGGAATAGGGCGATGATGAGGCCATCGACGGGCTCCGGTACACCTAGGAGTGATGCGGGGATCAAAAGAAGTGTTACCCTCGGCATCGACATAATGAATGAAGACAGTTTTTGGGAAATTTCGGGGATACCGCTGAAAAGCAGGATGCGCTCTTTCATCTCGAGGGAGAGATTAACTCCGAAGAACGTCGGCAGCCCTTGCGACCTGTACCTCTTTCCCAGATACGATGAACAGCCACTGTGTCAAAGTTTCAAGGACCTCCTAAACCGGCACAGGTCTCAGCTGCGAGAAACGGCGAAGTCGTACGAAAGATATACAAGCGAAGTGACAAATATCCGTAAGAAAACTGCATGGTTTGAACCACAGAAGCCACCCAAATTCCTCTAGTGACGTTTGAGGCGTATTTGCCTCCTACCGTAAAGAATGATTGCGGATGGACGAGGAACTCGGGTGCAGCCGCAGTGGCTGGGGCAATGAGCTCCTATATATGGAAAAAGGATTCCGCCATCGCTGCGTTTGCGGTTCCACACGGCATTTAGCTGGGGGCTTATACTCAACTCCCTCCCCCAAAAAAATAAAGGATGGTTAGCTGCCTTTCTGGTGGGTCGAATTCTGCGGTCGTCGGAATGTGTTTACTTGACACAACGATGCCACATGTCGGTTGTAGGCTTTGAAATGATTCCCTTCACTTGTTGGCAAGAAAGCACCACGTATCCAAGAGGGCCGCAGTGATGGCGTTGGTGTGATATGATGGTGCATTAATCGTCGTGAAAACGGTAATAATGCCACTGATGTGTTAGAATGGGAACGCATGCCTCGTCGTGCAATAGGTGGCAAATTTTTTAAAAAATCTTTTTTCCCCTTTTCTCCCTTTATTTTGGAGTTTCTATTGATTTGATGTACACAACCTATGGCGGTTGGAAAGCGGGCTGTCGAAAAACTGTCAGCGATCCTCTGTTGTTTTTTTAATTGTTTAGACCCCTCCCGTTACCTTTATGATATTTTTATGTGTACGAGTTGCGAACCCAACCATTTTATTCTATTGATGAGTTTCACTCCATCACTACCACCGGCGCTAACAACAAAAGGTCGCGTCCCCTTGCAGTTCCTGTCGGTTGATGCGAGCTTTATTATCCCTTTCCGTCACGTGTTCCTTCGGATTAAATGCACAAAAAAGTTTTTTTTCTTTTTTACTTAACCCTTTTATTACCCTTCTTCGCCCTTGTCTTCATTCCTTTTCCCCATCGTATCCTGTAGCGGCACAAACGTTGAGTACGTGTGTATCGCTTCCGGTAGATGATGTACAAATATGTGATTTTGTAATAAAAGAAAAATCCTTCTGTGAACCTAATAGTATGTGACCCCTCCCGTTGGGTCTCTAACGTGTATAGTCAATGACTTTTTGTTTAATTTTTTTTTATCCGTTGCTTTTACTCCCTTCTGCAGGTCTATTTACACAATGGCAAACTACGCGCGTTAGCTTCGTCGCATGTGGTGGTGGAGAACCAGTGTTAAATTCATCCCTGCGACTTCTTTTTCTTTTTTCTATTATTATTATTATTCCATTTAAGGAGGAAATGAAACATCAAGCGCAATCAAAATATCTTAAGTTGAACAGGTGGGTGATCGGAGCGAAGGTCCTGTGTGTGGATCAAGGTACCTGGAGGGGTCAGTTAAGTTTTATTAAAAATTTTTTTTTACGTTTATACATAATTAGTGTGCCCTCTACTGATTGAATTGACTGCCACTTTCTTCTTTTCATTCTTTTCATTCTTTTCTTTTCTTTTTTTCGTTTCTTCTTCCCTTTTTCCCCACTGTATCAAACAAAGCGGATTAAGTGTTGAAGTTGGGGAGGGTTTGGCATCACAAGAGTGGATTGAACTCTCAAGGAGAGAGGAGGGCCACGGGCGCAGTCGGTGCCTCTGAAAGGAGAGCACAGTTATTACATAAGGGCGTACGGAAGGGTAATAAACACCACCAGACATATCATTGCCCCAGCACGCCGTGGCTTAGTACGTGTGAACTTACAAGACGGACATATTTGTACGACGCTCATACACACAGATCAGGTAAACTGTAGGGAAAGCATGCGTCGTACTTTTTCGCTTTTCACAACTCTCGTTAGACTAGGTCGCGGGCCGGAGAATGTGACGGAGGAGGCAAGCAACTCGCTCTTGGAAGCCCTGCAAAAGCACGGTTACTGCTACGTGCAGCATCCGTTTATACAGTGGGAGATATTAGATCAAGTTCACCGCGATAGTCGCATCTTTTTTGAGCGTTATTTGTTGGACCTCCCGGAGGAAAAGCAGAGAACGAGGAAAGAGAAGTTCTCCAAGAAACTAATAGCCCCCCGTAAGCCAATCAGGGCAATGACCCCATACGAATTAGAAAGCATTAAAACATCCTCGGGTTTCCGGGGGTATTACCGTTACATTGGCGCAGGCGGCGTGGATGATGCGATCGAGTGCTTTTCCGTTGGCCGCGAGGTGCAGAGCCCCGTGGAATTACGGGAACCGTACTACAGATTGAGCGGTTGGCAACGCGATGAGTATTTGCCACTGATTAGCCGGAGAAATGCGTGGGATTCACTTCTAACTCACCCTAAGGATGGTAGTGGAGACCCCAATGGTGTGCACGCCTTCATGGCAGATTATCGTGAGATGATACTGGCGTATTATGACCTTTGCAGCGAGGTCGCCCTCGATGTGCTGCGGCATATAAGTTGTGGTTTGGGCGTCAGACCCAGCATTCCACAGGGTGGTCCTGATCCTGATAGCGGATACGATCTCGAATACTTCACACAGTTCCACAACAAACTTGACTTCGACTTACAAGCAAAGTATTATCCGAGGTTCGGACAAGGGGCTCGGACACGTGGTGGTGTAGAGGTTAAGGGAGTGCAGAGCGCCTCGAACCCCAAGGGTGTAAAAGTTCTACGTCGCAAGACAGCTCGAGGACAACCGTTGGTTAATGAAGATGAAGAAAACGCCGTGTTGCGGCTGGATTCGCACAAGGACCTCAGTACTGTCACACTCCTCGCACAGGACGCTCTCGGTGGATTGGAGGTTTGGGACAATGAGTCGGAACAGTTCAATCCGGTCCCTGTGCTGAATGATGCATTGCTTGTAAACGCGGGGTTGTTCCTTGAGAAGTGGACTGGCGGGTTGTTAGAGGCGACACCGCATCGAGTGCGGAACGTGAGAGGCGGAAGTAGTCGATGTAGTGTTGTCTTCTTCTGCTTACCTAACCATGACGCCCGGATAGAGCCCCTACTGCAGCGAGATGAAAATCCTTCTCTTGACGCGGAAGAAGGTTTCTACGCGGGTGATCTAATGCCAGCAGCACCTTAAGTAGAGGTATTGGAAGAAGGATTCCCCACTCACTTGCACATGTGAGCGCAACCTCGGGAATGAGTAGACACAACCAATCACATGCATAGATAAACAGTCGCATGTACGTTGTGTACGTATGGCCGATTTGCCACCACACAGTTTTGACAACGGGAGTATTAACCGTGTGCCGCAGAAGGAGCGATAAAAACACACGATTCAAGAAACGAGTGGCGGAGTGATACGAAGTCACATGTGGTCCCTCGTCTTGTAGAAGGCACACAAACAAAACGGAAGAGAGAAAAAGAAAAAGGGATAGAGGCCTCTCAGCAGGTGCAGCGTTTAGATTCCAAAGTAGAAGCCAAGTAAATAAAAATAACCGAAGTAAAAAAGAGAGAAGGTAAATAAACGGAGGAGGCATAGCGGCTTCCTCGAAGTAGGTGACGTTTACACATAAATGCATATATACGTATATTGCTTCACTCACATACGTGCACATACATATGGATATATAAGCGCACACGCGTGGACATCTATTTCCTCTCGTTTCTTCTGACCACGCCCACTTCACCTTCACGCGGTTGATGCCAAACGGTGTGCAGATGACATAGACATTGGTGGACGCTGCTACCTCGTTTCTTCACTGCGAAGAGATGAGTGAAGGATGCAAAGAGGGAGTTCTATAACTCATTTAGCGGGATAATTTTGCATTATGTTTCCAACATTCACACACACACACGCGCACGCAAACACATTTTCTTGTTTTCTCCCGTTACACTCATATATTCATTTATATCTTTATTGATATTACCGTCCACTCTTTACAACTTTATTTCCTCCCCCTCCCCCTTCTGCGTGTTAATGTTTGTTTGACGTTGTCATACGACTTGACCCGCGTGTGACGAGTTGTTATTATTGATATTGTTATCAGTAAATGGTGGAGGTGGGGAACACTGCATGCGGGCATAATAAAGGGCGAGTGCGGCGGATTTTTTGTTTCCTTCCTTTTCACAGTTATAGAGTTTTCCTTATCCCCCTTTATTTCATCAACATCATCACCACACTTTTGGGCAGTGTAACATTCGGTGAGTAGCGGCCGTACGCGTGCCAACGTTTCACTTCCTTCCTTCCTTCCTTCCATTTCTTTTCTTTTTCCCTTTCCCCCTTTTTTTTTCTTGTTCTCTTTGCTACTGTTGTCATTTCTCCTTTCCCCTATTTCATTTGCTGTTTCTTTCGGTTTTTTTCTCCAATTTCATATCTTTTTTATTTGCAATTGTAAGGAAGTTTTCAGCAAAGCAGACTAAACCACAGCCGAGGAGCCCGACCATAGTCATCTCAGCTTACCATTTTTTTTTTGTTTACTTCTTGGTTACTACTGTTTCAACTGTGCGTCCACCGCCACCCAAGTTTCAGGAAGTGATATCACGCCGAGGATAATAATAATAAGGTGGCAATGGATTTCCTGGATGAAACCGTGATCCACCCCATGACTGCCTTTGCGCGCAACAGCCGCATGCTTGTGCGTAAATGCCAGAAGCCAAATTACAGCGAGTTCAACGCCTCAGCCATGGCCACACTCGTGGGGTTTGTGGTGATGGGCCTTTTAGGCTTCTTCGTTAAGGTTGTTTTCATTCCAATTAATAATGTTGTACTCGGCGCTTGAGCAGCATCTGGCGGGTCAAATTACAGAAACACCGCAGGCGGACGGACATATTTTGTTATGGCGTTACCTGTCAGGTACCATCACCTTATGGAGTAACTCCACCAGATGCACCCTTCCTCTTTCTTCATTTGATTGGTTGTTGTTTTTCTTTTTTTTTTCATATTTAAATATATTGTCGTTTTATTGTTTCATTTTGAAGGGTGCTGTCATTAAGGAATTGCTGCTGGGAAAGAAGTAGAAAAAGACAAAAAAAATGAACAGAAGGGATGTGCCGAATAAAAGCTGTAGAATGGAGAAGTGATACTATGAGGTTTCTCGTTGTTTTTTTTTCTAAATTCCGTCATATGAAATAAGAGATTGCGGCAATGCGTGTCGCGGGTTGCTCCAGCACACACTTGAAGGTGCGTTAGCATGTGCACCCCCTCCCCCTCTATACGGAAACAGTAAGCAATTAAGCAACAAAAAAAAGAAGAAAAGATGAAACACATCTGAGGAAAAGCAGCAGAAAAAGGGGGAAAATATTAGCTGCAAGTTAACTCCACGTTGCTGGTGCCCGGTTTACCTTGTCTCATTTTTCAGAGTTACGACTGCGTGCTGCAGTTTAAAATATCCCGTTATTCACTCAGTGATTATCCCCTCCCACACACACCCTGGAGGCACTGCTCATTTCTATTTGTCTCCTTGATGTTATTTTCATCTCTCATTCATTTACATCACTTCACTTCACTTTTCTTTTCTTTTTTTCTTTTTCCTTCGAAATATGATTGGCGACAAAGGGAGGGTGCGAAGCAGCCGCACACACACGCAGAAGCACAAGGTGAGGGGTGGGGAAGGGAATCATTTGGAGGTTTGTTGTTTCCTCTGCTACCCGGGTCTTATTGCCCCAATTGTGCCAAGAACAACAGTAGCAGTTTCAGAAGCCTGCGCCGTTAACACGAAGTGTGAAGCATGTCGGCCATTAAACGCTCCCTTAACGTTGGTGTAGTGGGCATGGGTAACATGGGAGTTCCCATTGCACGCAATCTTGGCTTCAAAGCACGCAGTGCCATGTATTTACAGATCCATAGCAGGGCACTCAGTAAAGCGAAGCGGGTGTGCGACGATCTTTCGGTTGATGGGGCAACTTGTGCTATGCGCATCCACGACCGCTATTCCACGATGACAAAATGGTGTGACGTGATTGTGCTTGCCCTAGCTGATGTTAAGGCATCGCGACACGCACTACTAGAAGATAATGAGTCACTTATCATGAACGCGCGCAAAGGTCAAATCATTGTGGATCACACCACTGTGGATGCCGAAACCTCGCGTGAATGCGCGCACGAAGCGGCTCGCCGGGGTGCTTACTTTCTCGATGCACCAATGAGTGGGAGCCCACGTGCTTGCTTCAATGGACAACTGCTGCTGATGGTTGGTGGTGACGCAGAGACCTTTCAGAAGATGCTGCCGATATTTCACATGTACGCTGATAACGTGTTTCATATGGGCGAGAGTGGTAGCGGGACCGCGGCGAAGATGATATCGCAAGCCCTCGTGGCCTCGCACAACGCAGCAGCAGCCGAGGCTCTTTCAATGGCCCATGCCCTCGGCATCGAAGACCAAAGCAAACTTGTGCAGGTTCTTGATGCCTCATGGGGAAGCAGCACAATGCTGCGCCGAAACGCCCCACTATTGCAGGACCTCATACGTAACCCAGATAAAACCCCCCCTACGTCTGCCGTTAGTGTTGATCGGCTGTTGTCTGACCTCGCCCATTTGGATGCCTCGCTGCCTAAGCGCGGTGGGGAGGATGAACCGTTTCCGGTTTTCGATGCCGCGCTCCGCTCGCTGGCCGCTGCATCCGATGCAGGTATGGGTGACCGGGACCTTGCTTCAGTTGTGCATTACATCGAGGCGGGAGAGGCGGAATTGCGAAACCGAACGCGTGTACCGTTGGGTGGTGAGCATTTGACAGGTCGAACTGCGGCGACTGAGGCCAACTCAAGCGTCAATGAAACCCCTTCGACCGTCAATGGTTCTTCTGAAGTCCCCAATGAATTTGGGGTGGAGGACTTTTACTAGTAATACCCACATCAGGGAGATGCAGTCTTTCTCACTTCCTTGGAGGGTACCAAAAGTTACGGTTGTTCACAGTTTTTTCGTAGGTTGTTGTTTTTGTGTAACGTGCTGCCGCAGCGTGCTTTACCTGTTGAATTTTTTTAACACCGACTTGTGTGACCCCTCCCCCGTTCCCAATCTATTCACTGCTTTTCTCTGGGTGCCCCACTTCTCGAACTGCCCCCTTTTCTTCTTTTGACGGTATCACATTCTGGTGGTCTGAAGGCAGAAAGGTATATAAAAGCTAATTGAAGGAAAAGAACAAAACGAAGTGAAGAAGAACTTTAATAGTTGTAGTACCAGGTTAGGTTAGTATATAGGCTGCGACACAGTCGTTCTATAGAGGTTTATCTTCTTGAAGGTTCTTTCCTGTTCCGTCCAGCAGCTCACGCACCTAACAACCACTTACTGATGAATAGCGAAGAAGGCCGGCACCACACCCTCTCCTCGTTCCTTGCGAGTACCCTCGAGTCACATGTTCGCTCCATACGACAGGAGGCGCTGACTGTTTGCATCAACCATGCACAGTGTGAGCTGTTGTCTCGTCGGCTTCAGCAGGTGTATAACACTTTACGTAAGTTACCTAATGGGGCGCCCACACCTCAGCTACTAACGGTTTTTGCATCAGCTGACATGCTTGTGCAGCGCATGCGGCATGGTGGCTGGTTGCTCCTTTTGGAGCGGCACCTCACATGTCGGGCGCTGTTTGCGGCATTGTTTGAACGGATTCCGTGTGTGTGGCAGTTGCAGATGACAGATTCATGGCTTGGGGAGGATCTGTTGGCTGTGCGTGCGGATGAGCAAGTGGATGCACGTGTGTACCTTGAAAAGTTGGGTGGATGGGCGGATGTGGAATCAAGGATGGACAGGGCACGTGGATCTTTCGATTCCTCGTCGGGTGAGGAAAGTGATGCAGGGGAGACTAGAGGAGGTGCCCCTCCCGACGCCTTGACAGAGCAAGATGTTATCGATATGTTTCGGAGGCAAACGCTTAGCAGGTGGCGAGTACCACTGGAGGACCTCACACCCCCTGGGGAGGATGTGCTGCCGCCGCCTTATGCCGATTCGGAGCTTCATGTGTTTTCTCTCTATAATGGGTATCGCTATGGAAAAACACCAGTTTTGCTTTACCAGTTGGAACAGACGGCGAAACGCACCATTCCACCGACAACAGTGACGAACTTCGTGCAGGACATGGTTGCACGAGCACGCTGGTGCCATCCGAATCTTGTCCCCTTCACCGGTGCCTTCACGGAAAAGGTGCCATTTTTGTGCCAACCGGACGACGACAACGACTGTGATCCAGATGTTGATACTAGCAGCCAGTTCAGTGGCGAAAACAGTAGTCGATCTCAGTCAGCCAATGGTTGTGGTGCTACTGAGGAAGACGTGACTGCAGCCGATGATGGTGGTGTTGACCCTTCCTCAGCCCCTGTTTTGGACCTCGGATACATGATAGAGGACATGAAATATCTTAAGGCTGAGTTATTGAATGAGGAAAGCCCCTACCTAACCTCGTACGTTGTCCGAGAAGTGGACAACTATATTGGCAACGAAACGTTTAAAACTCTTCACGAAGTTCTTTTCGTGGAGCGGAGGCCCTTTACGGTCAGGGAAGCCATTGCTATTACACTGCAGGTTGCCGATGCTCTTCAATATATACTGATGGAAGAGGGGAATATGCCTGAAGAAGTACTTGATGCATGGACAGTGGTGTCACCCTCAAATATTTATGTGTGCCCCATAACGGTGCCAAGAAGAAGCCAACATGAATGTTGCCACGAACCCGGAGAATTTGGGGGGAGCGCATGGCCAACATGTGACGACGGCTACGGAGATATTCAAGAGGAATATGACCACGACATGGTAGCACCACCATTTTGTGGTAGTAGTGTGCAGCAACGCCGTTGCGTTGAGCTCTTTGCTCCTGGTGGCTGGGCGGCGATGTATAACCCTCCGGTGTATGTGGACGGAGGGCCATATAGCAGGTGGCGACCTCACCCACATGCAAGCTGTCGCCCAACTTACGCGATGGCACAACTTTTGTTAGCTTTAGTGAATAATGAACCACCTTATCGCTTGCTCACAAAGCAGGAAGAACTTGCGAGGCATGTCTTCGAGGCAGATAACATGAATGACGACGACAACGTCTCGGTTTCGGTTAGAGTAAGTATACCGGTTGGTAGCATTGTGCCACGGAGGTTGCCCGTCGCCTTGAGGAAACTTTGCAGCCATGCAATGCATTTGCGGGACCCCCACCGACGTGGAGAGGCTTGGGATGGATTGTCACTCTCCGACTTCAGGAATCTGTTATGGGAATCATATATTAGTCTCTCTAATTCAATGGATACCGCTGGCATGCTTCCAGGCATGGAAGATGATGCTCAAGCGACCGTAGTTCCAGTTGGCGAGCGCGTGGAAATGGGTTTCAGTAGGGAATCTTCGGTAACACGGGAGAGAGCTCCGGGCCCCACGCTGGATGATTACGGTGAGTTCCCTAGTAGGGAGTCATAATGATTTTGTTGCCACCAAAGTTGGTGTACATAAACGTATATACATTATATATATATATATAACAAAACGGAAAGGAAAGGAATGTTGAATCTCCTGTAGCTCAGGGGAATGGAGAGAGAGTAAAATTCAAAAAAAAAGTACTAATAAAGACGCGAGTTCCCACCACGTGAGAAAAGGGGGCATTTTTGTTTTCTTGCTCTTCACCTCCTTTACTTTTCCCACAGATGCTCGTTCTTTTTATTTGCGCCATTATAATTGCATCTGCTGAGTTACCGGCTCATTGCTCTTTCATGTTCCTTCTTTTCCTTTAGTGGCACACCACGCACTTGATTTGCTATCGGATACGCATGCTTATTTTGTTTTGCTACTTCCCCCTCCCATCCCACTCCGAGAAGCGCGTGTTCATTTCTTTTTTTTTTTGAGACTTACTTCACTATTTGCCTTTTCGCAGGGACTATTTCTTTGTTATTCCCTTCTTAATTTAATCATTAACTTCTTGCTTCTTTTTCTTTTTTTTCCCCCTTCATGTGTTCCTTGCGTTTCCTTTTTGTAGTTTTGTATGCTTTTTTGAAGGGTCAGGAAGGAGGGGGGAAATGGATCGATCACCTTCGCAACGGACAACGACGGACCGACCGGATCGTATTTCCTCTTCAAGCGATTCATCAGCTTTTGGCAGTGATATTGATGAAATAATAAATAGATTTTCCGACCATAGTAGAGAATATATGGGCGATGCCTTCACAAAATATGCAACTGGATCAAATAGTTGCATTTCCCCGAGGACGGCAGGAGGGGACTCAAATTATGGAAGTCCCCCTCCGAACAGTAAAGCACCCGCCATGCCTTCGTATCGTACAGAAACTGCGGTGATACCTCCAAGCACGCCAAGGGTCAAGGGGGCATGTCATGACAATGATGTAAAGGAGGTTGAACCACCGACAGCAACCCAACAACTTCAGAAAGTGCGTCAAATGTTTCGTCGTCTCGATTCTCATAACGATGGTATGGAGGAGGCCCTTATTGGTTTACGCTCACGTATAGATACATTTCGGTCACTTTTGGCAACGTGCCTTAACGGGACTGTGAAGGAGCTGCGCGGTGAGTTGCGCATTCTTCGGGAGTCAACGCAGTTCCTTGTGCAAGATTTTGCCGGGGATTTGGAACAGTGCAGGAGGATTATAATGAGGCGCCTTCAAGGGGAGGCAAATAGACGTGGGTATGATCCTCCAGCTACGAGATCGTTCAAAAAGGATTATTCCATGGAAGGCGGCTTATCAAAGCGCGAGTCGTCATGGGAACTGCAGCAGCAGTGCGGTGCTGGGAGAGGCGAACAATCCGTTTTTCCCGGATGGAGGGAGTTAGAGGTTCGAGAAGACTTGTTGGAGGCTCAGCAGCGATGCACTGCTCTGGAGAAGAAGTTGAAGCAGCAGCGTGAGGCTCATGAAAATCATTTGAGTGCCATGAAGGATATGTATGAGTCGAAGGAGTACACATTAAAACGGCGAGTGGAACTACTGGAACGACTTGTAGAACGTGATAGCGAAAAGCTTCGTTATATTCTCAGCGATGACAGTAAAGATGGCCATGGGAAATGGGGGAAGAGGGGCCATTTTAAGGAGGAACAGGACAACTATTATAGCAGTGGGGATGATGACTGTGATGAAGTTCGGGAGTCCAGCAGGTTGCACACAAGAAGTAAACAATCGCTCAAAGCTCCAGCTCAAAAGTTGTTGAAAAAGCGCCGTGGTGGATTAGTAAAGGAACACGAGTCGCACCAAAGTCAGCACCCTCGTCAGGGGCCATCGGATTCGTGGACACCGATGCTTTACGATGACGTGGAGCGCCGAGTTCGTGCGCAGCTTTTGTATGGTCGACAAAACTCACCCAATCGCCCCAAAGGAGGGGGAAGCGGCCGTGACGTCGGAGGTCCTCAAAAGGGTGGGGAATGCAGAAACCGTTTGGAGGAGCGCAGGCTGGAAAATGTGGCGCGGCGTCTTCTCAATGCGGTGGGTGAAGCAAAAGCAAAACAGAAGTGGCCTCAAGCTGATGATGAGGCGGACCACCGGCGTGTGGGCCCATGGCGCACTTCAAACGATGTGTCAACGGTGGCGCGTGGTTTGTGGGCTGAAAATGTACTGCAAAAGAGGGCGGCGCGTCAACTTTGAGGGGCGACAAAAATGGATGCGGTTTGCGGGTGAAGTTAACCATTGTGGGATGTAACGGATTTGATACATCCATAGAGGGATCGTAAATGTGCATTTTCGTAGGTGAGCGCAAAGGAATGCGTGTTTTGTGAATTTGAGATGACTAGTCTAATATTTATCGTCATGCTTCGTGTGCACTGAGCCGGTACAGTGCACACTTCAAAGGAACTAGATTTAATGATCAACCATTAGAATAAGAGTTGCAGTTGGTGCACAAAAAAAAAAAAAAAAGAGTTCCCTACTCAATGGGAAACAGGTATTAAGTACTCATAAATGAACTAGGGGGATCAGTGCGTCCACTGGTCAGTGCTGCAATACACATATATATATATATATAGAGAAAAAACACTTTTCTTTGGGTTGGGTAACGTATACGTGCATTACTCTCTTTTTTTTTTATTGCCTCATTTCTATACTTATCACTTTTGGTCTATTATATTTATTTTGCGTCTCTGTCGTTAATTTCACATGTGTTGACCTGCCAAGCCCTAGAGATGGGTATGAGTGTCTTCTCGGGCCTCATGGCGACGTCCCACTATGCTACCCAATCGCTTCTCACTCCTTTTTGTTGCCTCCTCCTTTTTTTTCATATTGTTTACATATACGTGCAAAAAAAAAAAAAAGAGAAAAAAAGCGAGCATTAACACGGACAGTGTGGTGATAGTGGGTGTAATCATAAACTGGTGTGTGTTTGTTCACACCAGCATCTGTACATCAGCAACTGAGTGGAGCTTTTTTGTAACAGCGGATGCGGCGCACATGTTGCGCCACCACCAGTGCAGTGCTACGGTCGTTAGTTTACCTCCGTCCTCATGGACGCGCAAAACCAACCACATCAGGAAGTGGAAGGAAAGAAAGACAATTTAGCACCACGACAGCGAGATGCGAGTCCAAAGGGTGGCACCCCGCGAAGTTAGGAATGGATGGATTCACCGACGTCGCTTACAACACCGCAGCTGACACTTTTCTTGAGCGAGTTGAGAGCGCTCTGGAGACAATTGGCGACACGGACACGTTGGAGGATGTGAACCTCGCCGGTGGAGTGCTTGTGATCGAAACGACATCGAGGGGGACATTTGTACTTAATAAACAGGCACCCAATGTTCAGTTATGGCTTTCTTCGCCGCTATCGGGCCCGCATCATTACGACATGACAACATCTGCCACCGGCAGTGTGGAATGGCGCGCAGATGCTGACGGGCATTCATTGGAAGAGAGACTTGAAAAGGAACTCAGTGAAGTGGTGGGAACTGAAGTGAGTTTGAGTTCAGGGGCTGGAGAAACCGAATAGTGTTGAACCGTTTGCGTGTGCATACGCGTGTATTGGGGCGTATGGCTGACCTGAGCGTCGGGAGCAACCCAACGTAACGTGTGGACGCGTGGGTTCGTTTTAAAGATGGGTGTCGTTCCCTCACGTACCGGGGCGAATGTGTGACAAGGGGAAAGGGAGAAAAAGTGATGTTGAACATTACATTTTGAGTGTTCGTTGATATGAGAGCGGATAGCGTGGCGTGGCGTGAATGGGTGGATGAACTGAACATCCATGTGTGAACAGTCGCCTCGGGAGAATGACGAGGAAAATTGTTGTTGAATTCAAGACATAGTCCTGCGACAGCTTTGGTATCTGTTGAGTGTGTGTGAAGGTGGTTTCAATTCATTTGCGTGAGCATGTATCGCGTCCTTGTTGTAGTTAATGTGTGATTGTTTGTTTAATGGGAACGACAAGAAGAGGAAAAGGTGTCGTGACAATTAACTCCCATGCACCGCATGGTTGCAGCGGGGCGCCATTGTTTCCTTTCATGATTCTAACAAACCAACTTGAGCATCTTTTCTCACATTTCGCCTAATTGGTACCGAAGGGAAATAAAAAGTATATATACTTGTGATTAATATCGCCATTGATACTTAGGAAAGAAAAAAAAAAGGAAGGACGTACTGAGCACGGTAGTAGCAAGTAGGAGGAAAACAAAGGAATACGGGGAGGAAAGGATAGAGTAAAGACGGAAATACAATAAAATCCAGTACAACAACTCTTTCGTGACTGCAAGAATATGTTGGTCGAGGAACAGACTGGTAGTGTGGTGGATACGGTCGATAGGACTAACCCACCAGCGGAGGAACCAACCCCGCAGGAGGCTCTGCAGGAACAACGCAGTGCAAACGCACTTCAATCCGACGGAGATGAGCCTGAAGCGGAAGCGGAGGCGCCTGTACAGCACCAACGAAGCGATTCCGACGAAATTCAAAACAGAAACGGGGTGGAGAGTGAGGAGGCGGAGGCAAGAGGACATGATGACTCCGCTGCCGTTACATTGTATCAAAAGATTATTGAGGGTGGCGAGTGGTCAGAGCTTCTTTCCGTCTCCTACGATGCTGTCCAGAAAACGCTCCATAGGGAGGCGGTGGAAGCAACAAATCTGCCGGATACTTGCATCCGCGTATCCAGCTTGCGCGCAGACGGCAATAAACTTTTTGTGCAGTTAGTGCTGTCGCTGGAAGAGAACGCCACACCGGATGAGGTGCAGAGTATTCTGGATGACCACCCTTTTGACGAGACAAGGGCTCTCAGAGCGCGTCATGAGAACGGACCAGGTGAAGAAGACGAGGTTGCGGCTGCAGCCCGTGACGAGTGCGATGTTGGAGATATAAATGGAAATACATCAAAGAAAGAAAAGAAATCTGCAAAGAAGAAGGTTAAGAAGTTACCGAAGGCCGTGGCTTCTCTAGTCACGGATGAGGCTTCGGAACAGGCAGCAGCTGCGCCCCAGAACAGGAGGAGGACGAACTACAAGGAGGCACCAACACCTTATTATAAGGCAATCTCAGGAGCTGCCGCAAGAGCTGCGAAAGACTCGAGGTCGACGTCGAAGACTCGGAGGACGCGAGGTGCCGCCGATGTAAATGAAAACCCCACTTCAAGTGCCACGCCTCGAAACATGACGGTTCCGCCTCTGTCGCGGTCTGCCATCGCACACTCCGTTAGTGCAACACGCGCCCTGAGCCTCGGGGACCGAATTTCCGCGGGTCGCGGGCCTCGTACTCCCCGGACGGGTCGCGCGCCGTCCATCCATACTCCTCGAGTCGGTACTAATAACCTGATCCACCGATCTACAGTACAACGCCGGTGCTTTGGATCAGCAGTGGTGCCCACCATTCCAACTGGGCCAATTGCTGCGCGACCCAGTACTGCGTCAGGAACCGCCGTGCCATTGGCGGCCGGGAGAGCCGAAAACAAAGAGGCCCCAATGCGCGCGGGGCGTAGGCGTAACCGCCGCAGTGTTCCTCCTCAACACGTTGTGTTCGTCGAAATGTCATATCGCAAGCGCACTGAGTTGCAAGCAATGAATGCGGCGGCTGTCGTTACTGATGAAGAGATTAATGAGGAGAGCATTGTTCCGGCTGACGCAGCGGGGCGAATGGCAAGTGGGTCAACTTCTCCTTCGCGGAGACCGTTCAATAAAGGGGGTTCGGTTGAGTCCGCTGCGACGCGGCCGTCTGGAAGGGGAGCTGCTCTCACGCAAGATGCCGTTGATGCTGAAGGAAGTGCCGCTGACTCAAACGCCAGGCGTCTAACAGGACGAAATGTGACCGATACTAAAGGGGAACTCCCGACAGAAGTAAAGGAGGATGCTGAACCTGACAACCGACGGCGAGTGGGGGATGAAGCTTCTGCGCCCGTGGAAAGGGATTCCGAGCAGGAGCCCGAGCCCAGAGCCGACAGCGCCGTCGCACCACCAACTGTTGACGGATCCAATAGGGCCTCTCCGCACGCGAGTGTGAACCGTAGCGAAACAGTGGAAGAAAAGGAAGAAGTGAGGGAGGAACAAGCTTCAGAGAAGGAATCGACTGCTTAAAATGGTTCTGTGAAAATTGCCTGAGCGACTTCGCGGGTGTTGCCGGTGCCCGTGACGAAAAGAGGGGCATCAGGAGTCGAAGTCGACGGTAGCATTGACATGCTGGAGATCCGAAGCGAATGTGAGTTATGATACGAAAAGGGAATTAAAAGGCTCACAAAGGGGGAAAAAATATTTATATATCTATATCTATACATATATATATATATATATTTATATTTTTTAAAAAAATGAAATGTGTGAATAGTTTGTGTGAATAAAATAGGAGGAAATGAACTTGGTTTGTAAGCCAAGGAAAAGTAATAAGTCGAAGCGCGTATATGTCTGTGTGCACATTTGCGAAGGCAATGACATCCGATGATTGGTTGGAGTGTGAGGAATAAATTAGCAAGTCTTTACCACTTCCCAGAAGGGAATTCTTGCGGCGTCGAATCGAGTGGCATGCTAGCAACAAACTTTTCGAACCAGGTGTGGTGGCTTGCAACCGAATTTTCCTTGCTACTCAATGTTCTACAGAGTGTTGGCCATTTCGCTTTTGGTTGTTTTCGCCTTCACTTACCCACTGCACACACAGATAAAATGGGATATAAAGACGGAATATCTAAGCTAAACCCAACAGTAATAAACGGGCGAAAGCGGGGAATGAAAGATATCTATTCGTTCCCTCTAGAAACAAAAAAAAATGAAAATGAAAGTGAAAAACAGCTGCTGTGCCATCGGGTCACTCGCAATCCCATCTGCTGACATGAGAGTATACTTGGCACGTGCCTGAGTGGGGCCTTTTTTACCACGGATTGTTTATTTGTTTTCTTTTTCCTTTTCCTTTTACTTCACCACTCCACTCTATTCTGCTTTGCTCCCTTTCCCCTTTTTGATTAGTTTTCGTCATTTTTGATGTTTGTTTCTTTTATTTGTTCGGACATACAGTTTGAGAGGGAGAAGTAGCGGCGGAGGAAGGAGATGAGATGAAAAGGACGCCACACAGTTAAGCACATTATTGTTGAGAGCTTTTGTTGGTTTGTCAATATAAGTGCTCAACATAACACGAGAGAGGAGAGGGGAAAGGAACAGCAGCAACAACAACGAATGATAATAATAAAACAAAACCGAAAAGAAAGGAGGGAAAAGGAAAAGGAAAAGAAACTTACGAAGCAATTACAATGTATATATGTGAATGTAGAAGTGTAGTTTCGGATGCTGAAGGTATTTGGTTGCTTCTCTGGTGTGTTGGGCATCATGTAATTAGGTAATCATTGCTCTACGCTTCTTGGTGTGCAAATGTGTGTGCCCACTGAGGGTGTTTCTGCGCTGTGTACGTTTATCTTTGTGTTTGCATGATGGGTTTTGTGTGTAGTGTAGCGGCAAAACATTAACCAAACTCGGTACTCACCATCGGAATGCAAAGCAAGACAAAACAAAACAAAACAAGAAAAGAAAAAGAAAAGCAATATGACCCTCCTTCTCTATTTTTATAATCATTATGATCATTTTTTTTTATCTTTTTTCTTTCTTTTATGTGTTGTTGGTCGTTTTCGTCAAAACTTCATCCGCGATGTGCAGGACGATCAACGGAGTGTAAAAGATGGGTGGACGGAAGGAGATGAAAGGGGCCCATACAAGCGCACGCATAAGTGGTTGTGTTGGCAAGCTAAAAATTCCATATGAAACCGTGTGAGCATGCGCAATCCGTGCGGCTATTATGTCTCCATCGTTATTTCCTTTTTTTTTCTTCCTTCTCCCCTTGACTGTTTGATTGATTGGTTTATTCACTCATTCACTCATCCATTCTCTTTGTTTGGTCACCTTCCGTTGTCGGTTCTCAGTTTGAAAGTGTACATGAAAGGCAAAACTTGGAGACTTTCACTTCGTACATCAGTTGATGACGTGCCCGCCCCGATGGGTTTCCTCCCAAGTCCGTCAAGTATTTTCCTTTTAATTGGGGCGGGGATTTGACACGTGTGTGCTGCGCCATGCGCTCTTTCACGTTCGTATCTCTGTTTTCTTTTGTTTCACAATTTTTCTTTGTCACTTCCACACAAACACAACCACACCCACGCACGCACGCTGCGGCCTCTTTCTCTTCCTTCTTTTCGTTTTTTTTTGCCTTTTGTCTCTGTATCGCCTGGGCTGTCCTTTATTTCGTTTGAAGCGTAGTAATAGAAGTAAGTGGTGGGCGCTAAGGCACAAGCAAAAAGAGGGTGTAAGAGCGCATATAAATAAACATACATATATATATATATATATATATAATTATATATATTGGAAGGGGGAATAAATATCACAAATACATCGCTGATGTTTTCGGGTTCTGAAGGCAGCGTTCGAACGGATGACACCAACGTTGAACCACCGCCAATACCGAAAACTCGCGGCCCGTTACTTTTTGAAGGTGTGAGGTTGGCGGGCGGCCCCCCGCGCAGAACACCCAAAAGATCGTGCTCTCGTTACTTTTCTGTAACCAGGAAAACGACTTCTGCGGGGACAGATGAGTGTGAACATGCGCCACCAGGGTTTTCATTAGTTAATACACCAAGCACACAAGATGTTTCCCCCTCAGCGAAAATGGAACTGCCGTGCAGTGCTGCTGCCCATTATGATGATGACGATGATGATGATGATATTATACCATCGACTGCCCCACTTCCGACACCACACCCGGTGATGCACAGAGTTTTAGCAACAGGACAACCCAATGGAGTGTCGCGGTTGTTGCCATTTGATGAATATGTTGTTGAGGAAGTGACACCGAGAAAATGTAGCAGCATTTCAGCAGATACAAGTGGTGCCGCGCCCTCCACCCCGCAAGGCACTGAACTAAGAGAAGTTACACAGGTGGAAGAACAATCACCGCTTCCCGCGGTTCCAGAGATGTGTGAGTCGCCAACACGATTTACGCTTGGTCCACGACTACCGGTAAATGGGGAAAAGGTCCGTATGGATTTTTATTTTCTCCAACAGGAAGTTGATGCGTGGGCAAAACCTATCGAAACGACAGCCGACGTCGAGTGGCACAAACAGCACCTACAAGAAACGAGGGTCGCAATGCGTTCCCTGCTGCATGAGTTGGAAGTACTTATAGCGAGAGAAGCCGCAGAACATGAGCGGTTGTGCATTGCGAGGGGGTTCAGTGCAATGGAATCCACCAGTGATGGCAAATGCACTTATGCGGGTGAAACCGATGTTGTGAGTAAAACTAGAGGCAAGGAATGGAAACAAGAGGAATTAGAAACGCTGGAGGCGTGGCGGGTGGAAAAGGGGGCACTTTTGGCACAAAAGTCAAAATTGCTTCGCGAGCACCAGGAGTTGCAATACCGTTTGCGCTCTCATTTAAGTGGTAGCGCTACTGGAAGAGTGACACCATCACCAAATACTAGCGTTAGCAGAAGTAACAAAAGTAGGGGAGATGAGGGAAATATCGGTGGGATGTCGACTCCACTCGACAACGGCGTGGCGCAATTACGGCTTGAAATCAGTGAGATGAATGCCAAGTTAAAGAAACTTGAAGATGCATACAAAGTTCTTCATGACAACCAACAATGGCGTCAGGGAGAGTTTGATGATGAATATGGCGCGTTATGTCGTGCGCTCGCCACAGCAACGGCTGGAGAAATAAACAACCGCACGGCTTTGCAAGATACCATTAGGGAGGCGGAAGGTGTGCGGGCAAATTGTCTCAGGCAAGGTGATGCATCGCTTGTATCTCTAATGGAGCGTGGTTTGAGCGAGGCTAAAGCAGCTCTTAAATGTCACGACACCGAGCAATACGAAACTAAGTGAAGTTTCACATACAAATTCGGTAGACGTTCTTGCGGGGAAACGGTGTGTTTCCTTCAAAAGAGACGAAAAGGGGGAAAAATAATAAAGAACAACAACAACGACAACAAAACAAAACAAAAAAAGAAGGTGGTGTCATGACAGGCCGGATCCTCTCCTTCTAACACCCGAGTAGTTGCCCGCAAGACGTGTTTCTCAAGCAGGAGGAGATTCGGAGGGGAAAGCCTCTTGGTGTTATATGTACCTTAGTTTCCCTTCCATTCCTTTCTTGTTATTTTATTGTAATTTTTTTTTCTTCTGTGCACCGAGGAGCTCACTTTTTCCTTTTTTTTCCCCCCCCCTCTCTCTCTCTTTATATATATATATATAAGGGAAAAGTTGATGCTTTTATGCCTGTGAAGATTCGGTGCTCGTCTACTTGGGTAGTGTTTTGCCTCTCCGCCTTTGTTTTGTTTTTGTTTTTGTTTTTGTTCTTTTTCTTTTTTCGAATTTCATTTACATTCATACCATTAGTTGGTCCTGTCAAATACTTTCATTATACTAAATCTTTTATCGGTGCCTTTCTGTCTAATGACTGGAATTTTTTACAAAAAAAACTTTTTTCCCCTATATTTGTGTAATCAGAGTGCGCGTGTACCATACGAGCAGTGGCTAATTAAAGGGGAAAACAAACGATATATAATTATATAACCGAAAAAAAAATAATTATAATAAATAAGTAAACAAAAAATATGCCGGCAAAAAAGAAAGGAGGGCGTGGAAAGACGCTTAATATTGTGGACTTCAATGTTGACTACATCCCGGAGGACAATTTAGACTGGGCAGTTGTGGTGCCTCAGGAAAAAACGCAGGAGCAGGTGTTGGAAGAGAAACTTGCCAAGAGGGATTACAGTCGTACAGCCAACAATGTTCTAGTTGAAAGCGGTGGTTTCCGCGAGGCCCCATCGGAGCAAGTCACACGGCGAAGGGGAATAGAAGACCTGGAGCCACCATATGTAGCGCATTTTGGAAACCTCCGCAACGGAACAACCGAGGAGGAGTTTCTGCGTAACTTTCACGAAGATGTTGTTGTGACATCACGGCTTATTAATCAGGATGGTAAAAGTTTCGCATTTGTAGAGTTTAAAACGCCTCAGGCTCTTCTTATTGCCCTCGCGATGGACCAATCACTTGTTAAAGGGCGTAAGTTATACGTAGATTTAGCCACGCCCAAGCAGGTGGAACGGTTACGCGGCCATAGTGGTGGACTTTCTCGCCAAAATGCGGGACAACCCCAACAAAACCCTGCACTTCAGAACGTTAACTTAACTCGTGATGCGTTTGGATCTACGCAACCGAATGAGAGGGAAAAGGATTTGGGCAGCCGTTCCGGGTTTGGAAGCCGAAACGACTTGCATGTACTATCCGACCTCTCCCGTGATACGCTAGGAACTGCTACACGACCAAATGAAGGTCTGCTCAGTCCTGTTGGTCCACCGGATTTTTCCAGTTGGCGCACGGAGGCCCCAACGGCCCAACCGGAGTTTCAACCGACGCTGCGGGAAAACCGCCGAAGTGAAACCGATTTGGACCGTCGCCGTGGACGTGGTGGTGGTGGTGGTGGTGGAGTTAAGGGACAAAGTTTTGGAAGTCTTGCGAATTGGCGCGATGAACCGATGGTGCAGGCACCTCCAATGGTGACAGCAGCTGCTGGTGAGGGAAATGCGCCACCTGAAGAAGGCGGTGCGGGTCGTAGGAATCGCGGGCCCCCGAGGTCTTCCGCAGCACCGGCGGAACCCTGCAAGTGGGAGGAACTGCGGAGATGAGGAGACTTTCCGTTGATGTTTTTCTTCTTTTTTTTCTTTTTTTAACGGAGGAAACACGACCGCATGGAGAGGGAAGGGGCGGGTTTTTCACCCAAAAGTGGATGATGGGGTGCCAAAAGATGTTTAATGCTGAGGGATTATAAATGGAAGCAAACACACAACCTTCGACAAACCGGAGGTCACCTTCAAGAGTGGCTTGAGGAGGGGTGGGCGATGGAAAAGCAGGATAAAAAAAAAGTTATGAAAGAGAGAAAAAGGAAAATTTTTTTAAAAAGTTTATTAATGGAGGAATGAAGAAAGAAAGAAAGAAAGGAAAAAAAAATCAAAGAATGAAGAATGCCGTTTAACTCGTTCGATACGATCGCTGCGCACCCTCCGTCATATAAATCATTTGTTCGCCCTCCCCATGCCGCAACGAAGGGAAGTTAAGGAAAGTGTAATACCTTCATTGAAAAGAAGAGGGTTCCCGAAGCAACTGTCCAGCGTGAAAGGATCATTTTAAATGTGAAATATTTCCGCTAACAGTAAAGCGGAAGAATAATACGAAGCAACCATTCAAAAGAGGTTGCAAATGCACAGTGAACATCAAGAAATAAGTGAAAACAAAAAGGGGAGATAAAAGTAACGACCGTGGAAATA
>NW_027124280.1:144155-145226 GCF_001457755.1 Trypanosoma equiperdum | reverse complement strand
GCCGGTCTCGCGGAGTTATTTCGTCATGTTCTGAGGGACAACTCCCAGTGGCCCATGAGTATGTCGGCTATCCTTTGCACCCTCGTGTGTTACACATGCGAATTGAGCCTTCCCGATCCTACGGCCCTAATTGGGGAGGTGGATTGTATCGACGAGATGATGCTGTTGGTTGCCCCGGGAAAGCGCGACCAAACGGATATGCTCCGACGGGTAGCTTTACTTCGCCGCCACCTTTCGGCATTGAACCGAAAGCTACAAGAAAAAGCGAAACTTATCTCAGAGGTGACTGGTCCTGCAATGCGTACGACTTTTGTGTCACGTGAGTTGCATTTGGGTTATATGTATCGGGAGGCGCTTGAAGGACTTTCGCAAGTGCTGTCACGCCTTGAGTGTGCACAAGATACACTGGATCATGCAAACCTCAACTTTATGTACGCCATAACAATGCGGATGTCGCAGACGTCAGCGGGTTGCGATCGCCAAGTTATGATTGTTAACAAGATTGCCACTATTTGCCTTCCAGCCATTCTGGTGGCCTCCTTGTTTGGAATGAACTGCAAGGTGCAGTGGGTGGCAGACGACTGCGACAGTCTTTACCCATTTTGGACTATTGTTGCTCTCATGATAGTTTGGATGGCTGCTCTCCTGTTTCAACCGGTCCGTGACCTCATCAGGGAAAAGGGTGGATAAGCCACGAGGGTATCGTTGTTTTGTGCTTGAGGTTGAGATTAAAAACTCATCATTGAACGTTCTAACGGGTGTCGATCCTCGACTTGGGTGTAGTTTGCGATGTGTCCGGTGTGCCCCAAAGGGCGAGTGTGTAAAGTCACTTCATCATTTTGTTAATCTGTTGCTGTCCCCATTTGTATGATCCGCACTTCCATGTGGTTGGCGGAGTTTCCCTAGCGCAGAAAGCGCTTAATTGAGTACCTCGTCTTTTCCTAAACCTTTGAAAAGGGGGAAATTGTGACCATATACGGAAAGCATACATTTAAAAGAAGGTGGAAAATGCGTCTTTCGGTCGAAAAGGAAAGTGTTGGGGGGCGAAGGTATGTTATTGTTCAGTGGAAG
>NW_027124280.1:127552-144145 GCF_001457755.1 Trypanosoma equiperdum | reverse complement strand
GGGGGGGGGGAAGGTGATTAGAGCGTTACTTGACGTGGGGAGGAGTAATATGCGGACTAAAAATAATATAGGCATTTGTGTTCGGAAGTGATTTAAGGTATAATGAACGCGTTATGACTATCTAAGGAAGGATATGCTTGCATTGCAACATGTTTTCACACAGAAGAAGCGATTATAAGAGGAGGGGGACCACTCTTCAAGGCGCATTAGTTTCTTTGTTTTCAACAGAGAACTTTGCAAAATCATTTTTTTTGTTAACCTCTTTTCATTCTTGTCACTCTAATTTTTCTTTCCCTCTTTCTAAGGCCACATAACACCCCATCTATTTAGCTAACAGTAAAGCAAATAAAAAAATTATAGATATTGGAGGCCATGAGTTTCATATGCTGCAAGGAAATCGAGGCAGTAATGGCATTCCCAGGGAAAGCGAAGAAGGAAAATATTTCTCCCAGCTTGTGGACAGATCCCAGTCGCTACGATTTCCTGCCATGATGCGGTGTTGGCGCCACCACCGCTACCACAAATGAAACCACTGATGACTATAACGTTTCACTCTTGTCGTACGGAATGCCTTGACGAAACTTATACTTCGTTTGATTCTGAGTTATTTATTCCTTCCTTCACACCCTATCATTCGTCGCCCCTTATTTACTCTTTCCGTTGGAACAATGATGTGAATCTATCTGTGCAAATGACACCTCTAGTCTGAAACACAACATGACGCGAGCACAAATACAAGTTATCCCTGGCTGAGTAATCCAACTCCATTCTCTGTCCCTTCCCTAAGCAATTCATATCGAGTTCTCTACTGAGAGAATTCGCATATATATATTTTTTTCTTTTTTTCTTTACTTGTGTATTTGGGGGGGGGGGATTCGCGTTCGGTCCGCGCGACCATTTGGGATGATCTTAACACGGTATCGTATACTATTTTGCCATCTTTTTTTTTTTTCTGAGATGAGGCTGAAACACTTGCCCCATCACTTGGAAACTGAAATAGCAATGGCGAACGACATGCGACGTGAATGCCCACTGTATTGTAGCGGCAATGCCTGGAGTGAGGAATGTAAGCAGTCACACGACCCCTACATCCCTCTCTCAGTTACAATTTAAGGAGGTGGTGGTGGCCGGTATGTTATCACTGAGGGGATCACATTGGAAAGGAAATGCGCACATGCGTTCTTTCCTTTGTCACCTTCTCTTTTACCCTCCACTATCACCCTTTTCTTTTCCAACCCTTCCCTCATCGTCATTCCAAGCTTTCAGTGGCACAGTCATCGCTCCGTCTTTTCGGCGGTGCGAGCGCGTCCTGCCCTGTCCTGCGCCATATAATAATCTCCATCCTCAGATTCGCTTAAAACTTTATTATCTAGAGTAATAATCTTCCCCTACCGACGAATGAAATTCCAAGTGCATCCTTGAAACTTGTGGAGAAAAATTTGGGGAAAAGGTGGCCCTTTTTAGGTGCCGTGGTGGAGTCTTTATTACCATCCACTGGTGCTGCGGCCAAATCACAGTTCCCAAAAACCTCCCTGCCGGTTCCGCCGGTGCGACTGCGCTGAAAGAAAGAAAAAAGGGATATTGATCGACCGCCGGGAAGCTCCACTACCGTGCCCGTGCGGGCGCTTAACTTTTGCTCAAACGTATCTCCACTAGGTCCTTGAATTCATTCCCTGAGGTTCCTTCGCCTTACATGGGAATGCTTCATTACGTGTTAAGCGGGAACTACGGCGGAGAAAGGCCTCTCCACCTTACGAACCGGCTCTCTCTCCTTTCCAAAATTCGTGTGAAAATACAGCTTCTGTGAGGACTGCTGCTTATTTATTAATTTTTTTTTTTTGGGGGGGGGGGAGGAGGGTCGTAGGGCGCGAGGTTTTTAGCGACATTTTTGTCTTCCCTGCCCTCTGCGAGTAACGAACGCATTCAACATATTCAGTGTTTGACCCTCCATTGACGGTGGTGTTTTTTTTTTCATGAAGGGCGACGGCTACACAGAGTAGCGCGGACGGAAGTGATGGCGAGAAAGGCAGAAGCTCCCTCCGCTTCCAAGTCGCGAACTCACTTAGCATACCCGAAATCCCAGCCTCTATTAGGGCGTTCACTCTTTTACATCGTTTTTTTCACCTCCTGGAGTCTCGCAGTCCCGTCTTCACGGGGCTGAGGCCCCACTACTTGGCTATTTTCCAGCCATGACCAATACAGCGGCGTCCCGCACCGTGTTGAAACTGAATCATCCGTCCAAACGCATTCATTTTCAGCCAGATTCCCGTCGTCAATAGCAACCGCAGTTCCACGCAGCGGGAAGCACTTCCCGTCTTCCCGCACCTTGAGACTAGGGTGTCCCAACCGGAGTGCAGTCTCCGTGAAACTGGGTCATCACTGAAATGTCATTACCTGGAGCCTCGGCAAAGGAAAATGTGGTTGTCTAAACGACTTTCCTGTGTGTGGCGTGTGGTGGGGACTGTTGGGCAGCATGCCCGCCCGCGTGCACACCCCAAGTGAGTTCGACAATGCACTGGTGGGTGCCAAAGGGGGTCCGAGGTCTTGTTGCTTGCGATGCGTCGCCGGAAAAACACAAACCACGGCCGGCTTTTGGTGTGGTCGGGGGTAAGGTTATGTGTCCGCGCCGTCGGTTAGCACCTTTCACGTTGGCGAGGTCAGTTCGTAGCATTTTGGGTGGTGGCGGACTGTGTGTGGGGACGGGCGCTTTGCTCGTATTGGGGTGTGTCCCCCCTTGCGGTATGCTCCCCAATTTAAGCAGACCTTCAAGCAATGCAATGCACTTCGCTCGCTATCTACGCGCTATCGCACCCATATGCCAGTGATCGATCGCTTTAAGGGCGACATCCGCCCCCCTTTCCGAGCGATGCCTAACCGTTAGCACGTCCCCTGTAATGATTACTACGGGTGAGTTGGGAACCTTACGACAAGTTTGTCTCGAGACCTACTTGTTCCACAGCTACTTCGCGATCCGTCACCCTGGCGACGCGGGCGCAAGGGCAAAATGGCGGAGATGCTGAAAGCGTTCACGGGTATTATGAGGTTGGCGCTTGTGCTACAGCCCGGCCCTGACGCGGCTCGCTATCGCTGCTTGATCTCCCTTCCCTGACAACGCCCTGGGGCGTGCCGCCCTGCGGGGGGTTTCCGTCAATCCCGTGACTGGATGTGGGGTTTATGTGGTTTCGGAGGGGTCATGGCGCTCTTCCGGCGTGCCCTGGTTCCCCCTGGAGACCCTTCTGCGCCAACTGTCTTTGGGAACCTGTATTTGGCGTTCTATTCCTTCTTGTCCAAGTTGTGAATGTTGTCTGACCAGCGGCGTTGCGGTTTTCCGCCCGTTCCCCTCACAGGGCAGTGTGTGTTGGGGTCCCGCCTAGAGGTCAACGGTTTCATGCAGCACAGCGTGCAGGGTCAGTAGTGTTATGGCCGGCTCTCTCCCTTGCCGGTGCCTGCTACCTTTCGTTGCCTTACTGAATATCTGTGGGAGCCGTGAGGCAGCGGTTTCCCCTGCGTCGCCGCGAAGTGTAGACCCTCTGTTGTGTTTTACATTATTGCTGCGCTCTGCGCCGTGGCCACTTCGTCGTTCGATTACTACCGTAAGCCGGTGTGTTCGTGGTGGGTGGTTTGTTGATCACTATACCGGTCTGCACATATTTGCTGCCAATGCTTCTGTATTGGAGCACCCTCTTTGATAGTTGGGAGTTTATGCACCTGTGCTATGCGTTGCGCAGGAAACTCTCGTCGCTCGTGTGCTTGCATGGGGAACGCAGCGGAGGGGAACGTGGTTGATGAATTTGCCTTAACTGGACGCTTAGGGATATGGTGTTGCGGGAGATTACTTGGTTCCGTCCACTGGCGTTGCGTAAAAACTTGGTATAACACTCGTCGCTTCAGGCGTTTGGCCGCTTCCTCGACTCGCCAGGTTTACACCTGACGCAACTTGGGCAGGAGGTCCTATTTCGGCAATTACGGCGGATTGATGCCGGTTGAGTGACGGCGCACCTTTTAAGCGTACTGAACGGTAATTCGGCGTCTCCTCGTGTACCACTGTGTGTAGGAGACGTTGATGTGTTTGAACTTACGATATTAAATATGTTCAGGACCTGTTGGAACGTTAATAAAAAAATTATGCGCCGACTTCACTCGATTGTACCAAGCGTAGGGTTTCAGAAGCAAATGTATACGTATATATTGCCCGACGGTCGTATGCTGCCACATAACGGCTTGCCCCATATAACCATTTAGCGGGGGAAGTGGTCTATCGAAAATAAGCAAAGAAAAAAAACGACACGGTACGAGCGTGATGGAAAGTAAGGGTGCCCTTTGGACTAGATTTTCACGCTAGATTCTCTATATTGACTGCTCATGCCATGGGTGGTTGTGGGATAACAAACAAACGCAAAAAATGTGACTCCGCTACTAGCTGTTGCGCTGCATTTCATACCGCGAGGTATGGGGAATTATCTTCTTTTTCTGAAACCAAGGAAGTGCATGCATGTGTGAGTTGCCACCTCTGCTACATATATGTTTGGGTCCATAGCCAAAAGAGCGGAAAGGGTGGACTGAATTACGCACGCATAATGGACCAATACAAAATATTTATTCTTTTCTTACCATTGCTTATCACACCTTTTCTGTTAGTAAGAGTTATTATTGTTTGTGTTTTGATACAAATGGGGTGACATATAAACTCAACATGCTGGGGGTCACAGGCGTGCGAAGGCACTGAGCGAACGGTGAACACCCAATCATTAAGTAACCAAATGTGTTATTTCCGCCTTTGTGTGTGCCGTTGTTGAGAGCACTATGTTGTGCTTTAAGGGTGCCACTATATTTTTTCTCCTTTTCGCGTATGCTCATTTACTGATTTTAATTAGTTGCAGTAAAAGAAATAAATATGAAGAACAGTGTTGCGCGCACTCAACCAGTGCGCAAGTATGAGAACTTTACTTTGGAGAATAACTTACCGTTGGCACTGGGGGCCAATTTTCACGATGACCCAATTTGTCGCGATACAAACAGAACTAGTCACACGTTACTGTTGCCACGGAATGTAGACTATGCCCCCCATACAGAGTACGTATTTAATGGGGGTGGCTTCAATCGGGAAAATAAGATGAGAACTATTGATGATGAGTTTGTCGATGAGGACGAGCCTGTGTTTGATGGTTGGATGACAGTAAACTTTGATAACCCCGATGACGCGAAGGATCACGTTGTGTCCTTTCTTGCGTACTTTGTGGAAGATATTCCAGAAGGGACTGAGACTAAGATCGTGAGGAAGGTTTGCATTCGTTATTACACACAGGATAATAGCATATCTGTGCAAGAGGCGAAGCAACAAAACAGTGGTATTGTGCAATCGACCATTCTGTCCCGAAGACAAGTACCGAGAAGAATGGACAACATCAATGATATTGTTATGCTGGAAGACTTCCAAATAGGTGGAACAATTACGTTATTCAGCAGAGAGTATCATATTCTTGACATGGATGCGAGAAGCCGCCTTTATTATAAGAAGGTACTTGGTCAAACAGTGCCAGAACCGTTGTCGTGGCCAATTGAGATTGACAAATTCGCTACAATGCAAGCTCAACTATCCAAAAGCACTCATCGTCTTGCTACATCTGAAGATATGGACCAGAAGCGTGCGATTGAACAACAACTGACTGGTATTTACACGAAGCATCCCACGGAAGATATTCTTACAGCTCAAAACTTCCTTCGTCATAACATAAATGAGCACCTGACATTTTTAGCCCTGTGGGACGATCGCGAAAGTCTTAGTGGCGACCTTCGCTTTGTTGTGATTCGTCTGTATCTAGAGAATAACACTGTGGAGATTATTGAGAGAAGACAAGAAAATTCCGGGCGAATGGGCAGTTCGGTGATTTTGGGCCGTCAGCGGGTTGCTCGCCCCGGTGCGGAAGGGAGCAAAATCCGTTTCCAGGAGCATACTTTTGGTGTTATATTAAAGCGGGACTTTCTTGTGGCAGAAGACATGAAAGTGGGAGAAACATATCATATTCACGGTCGACCCTATTTTATATACGATGCCGACGAAGCAACACGCCGTTACATGAAGAACGAACTTGGTATTGAACTCGCACCGTGTGTAGACATAAAGCCTATCCTTGCCTCCGACGAGAAAAAGCCGATAATATTCTTTCCTCCCCCACCAAACGGCTTTGGGAGCGAACGAGAAAACCGATCAAGTTGGCTAACTTTAAATCCAAGGCCGATGCGCCGTGATGTTGAAAAAATTGAAAAAGAAGAGGGCAGGGTCATGAATTTTTTGGCGGAGTTGGCCAATCCTTTGGTCCGCGGTGATGAGAAGAGGAGATTTGTTATATCCTTTTTTAGAGAAACTGATGAAATGTCTATTTATGAAAAACCCGAACGGAACTCAGGTTACCTTGCCGGGAGGTTTCTTGCAAAAGGTGTTTATCGGAAACCAATGCCAGATGGCTCAACCGTTCCCTACACGGCAGAGGACTTCCAGGTTGGGAAGGAGATTACAATACTTGAGCGTCCTTTTCGTCTCCTCGATATGAGTGAAGAGACGAAGAGGATACTTACCGTAACGGAGCAACTCCCTTCTGAGCAGCGGCTGAAGGAGTTACTTCTTTTATTCAAGCAGCAAATTCAGCTAAAATTTACTCGTGGCCACGAAGCCTACTGTACATTGGCTCCTAAGGGAGTATTGGGCTATCGTCAGGTTCGCGAATTCTTAAGGTCGTGTAGCTGTTCTATAACCGAGGACGAAGCACTCCTCCTCGTACACAACCTCGTTCCTTCTAGTGCCGGAGTGATTTCATTTAATGAGTTCATGGATTTGGTGAACATAACCTCTTCAGAACATATGGATGAAGCTTCACTGACGGTGCGCTCTGTAAAGAGCGTAAACATGACAAAAGACGAATCACTGAAGACAGTAGCTATCAAAACAGAGGACGTGAAACGAAGGAAACAGCTTGCAGTTGAGTTACGCCAAAAGTTGATCCAAAGGAAGGGTTCCGTACAGGAGCAGTTTCGCCTCATTGGTTGCCACAGCGCATCATCCCGGTTAAATCGAGATGTTTTCCGCCACTCACTGAACGAAGTAATGCACTTTAACGTTCCTAAGACGGACGAGGATATGCTTGTGTCACTCCTTTTCGATGGGAGAGCTGACGAAAACGGCGACATAACGTACAAGCAATTCCAAGAATTCCTTGAGGTTCAGGATGATATCTAGATTTTATTTTTCAAAAATTCTCCATCGTGGATGTGAACAAATACACGAATGATATTATGTTTTAAATTTTTATTCATTGATATGTATACTGGTGATGTTAGATTAGCTAGAGAGGAACTGCAACATAGGTAATCGAAACCGATACAGTAGTTTTTGTATTGAATGTTGGTAGCAGCGGTCGGTTGACTGTTTAATGGCTCAGTTTGTCGCATTTTTGTAATACTTCGTTGGTGCCATAGCTGCCTTATGTTCATTTGTCCTCTCTGCGTGTTGTTTCTTCAGACTAGTTGTATGAGGAATGCCCCATTGCTCTTGTTTGGAGCGGGTGGAACCCTCGGAGGGGTTAAAAAGATAGCCAATCCTAAGACTATTCCGTACCACAGTTGGGTGCTTTCAGAAAAGTCGAGGGTCCTATTAGACTCTATTCACCATCCTCTAGTCACAGAATACTTTCTTCGACTAAACATGAGGCGTGTGGGGCTTGAACAACAACAAGAGTGCGCTGACTTGGCTTCACTGCACACTAAAGTCGGGGACACTTCTTACAATCACGTGATGTGGAATATTCAGTACAGAGATGAACTGGACGTGTCGGAGAGGCTATCAGCCCATTTACTGAAGATTAATGACAACATAAAGTTGAAGGACCAACTTCATTCACATGAAACTCTGTCAGACGACGATCGGGATATATTACTCATGGTAGAAGAAGATGTCCGGGAGCTCGTTGAGAAGGTTCGTGACATGGATAGTGACGTGAATGCCGTCATGACGCGGCGTCTCAATTTGAGTGATGCTCTGGGATCATGTACCAACACATGGTCGCTTGAGGTTGCTGGAAAGGCTGGTGGCGAGGAGGCATCTCTATTTGCATCTGAGTTGCTCGAGATGTATAGGGCATACGCAACTGAAATAAGGCATTGGAGCGTTGATGTGGACGGTGGTGAAGGAGATGGCGAGCCCGTTAGTTCCGGTGGTCCTGCAGTCGGTGGAAATGGAATGAAAATTAAAGTTAAAGGGGAAGGGGTGTACCGCAATCTACGGCATGAGATTGGGGTTCACAAGGTTCAACGGGTACCCGTTACCGACCAAGATGGAAAGATGCAAACCTCTACAGCTGTGGTTACTCTGATGCCCGTGCTTGACCCAGTTTCTGTTGATGTTCACGAAAAGGATTGCAACATTGAATTCGTTCGGGGGTCAGGACCAGGGGGTCAGGGAATGCAAAGCAGTTCCAACGCCGTTTGTTTAACGCATAAACCATCTGGTATATCAGTCAAATGTCACCAGTCCCGGTCGGCTCTTGGAAATAAGGAACTTGCGCTACAGATGGTCGCCCAACAACTGTTGGTACGTCGTGTAAAGGACCAAAATTCTTCTCTTCATGAGACGTGGTGCAATCAATGGAGCAGTGGAGAGCGATCAGACAAAATGAGGACGTACAATTACCCACAAAACCGTGTCACTGATCATCGCCTCGGGAGGGATTACTCCTTGGGAACGTTTTTAGATGGCGGTGCTGGTCTGGTGGGATTGCACGATGACCTTAACGCAATCGATGATAGGCAACAACTTGTACGAGTGCTTTTGCAACATATTGAGAGCGACTTCAACTGTGTTACGTAAAGGAAAAAAAGTGACAGAGAGAAGACGTGGGTGCCTAGTTCTATCAATCGGTACTGCGATCCTTATTCGAGTGAGCAACCCGTGTTACTCTAAACTGATGTACCTTTTTTCACCCTGCTTGGAGGTTAATAGTCCGATATAGTTATTGCTGGCCTTTTGTGCACTTTCATCTGCACCCTATTGAGTCTACTTGGAAACTATTAATAGCCAACAACCAGCTGAGGGATAACGGGTGACGAGTACTGGAACATTACAAGAAGCAACAGTATTTTCGATGGCACAGGAGGGATTGAAAGAGGTAACGGATTCTCCATATTTTCTTAAGAAGTGGCTTGCCTTTATCGATTACGCAGCCAATGACCTTTTCGGAGGCCCGCGGCCCCTCAAGGCAGCCCATGTCATCAATCTGCAGAAGGGCGGGACGCTCTTCTTTTGCTTGTGGTTGATGAAGAAGTCTGGTAACTACTCCGCAACGGCGATAACATATACCGCCCTTCATGGTGGATACGGTCTCTGCTGGTTACTGAAAGAGCTTGTTTTCCCAGATCCAAAGTGGCAAAAACACATCACGTTTGCAGGGGCTCTCACCATATTTGCCTCTGTTCTGGGACCCTACTGGTATATTGTATACAATGCAATTATAAGAAAGGCAGAGCGTTCTGAGGGTGCACTCTGCGCAGCAACTCTTGTATACTTAATTGGACTTGTAATGATGATGTGCAGTGACTGTCAAAAATACTTCGTGTTGAAGAAAAAGAAGGGTCTTATAACTGATGGTTTTTTCTCTCGTATTCGGCATCCTAATTACCTTGGGGAGATGATGATCTATGGTACGTTTGGCTTCATCTCGAATCATGTGGGGTCCTTTGGGGTTCTTGCGTGGGTTTGGGTAGGACTGTTTCTCCCTTTCATGATTCAAAAGGAGGCAAGCATGAGTCGCTACAGTGAATGGAGGGCGTACAAAAGCCGGACTGGTTTCTTGCTACCAAGTGTTCTTCCTCCGAAGCAGAAAACTACAACGGTAGAATGATGCAGCGCGAGCATTCGAAGTTAGTTCTTTTCTCCCATCAATATTAGTGGGGCTATGGTTCTATCCCATCTTCAGTGTGGTCGGCTGCGTTTTTTTCCTTTTACTTGGCGTGCTGTAGCTCGCGAAACCATCACTCCATCATTTGCCGGTTTTCACCCCACTTAGTTTAGGGGACGGAAATTGCTTGTGTTTCTTAAATTTCTTGGGCGGTTACCTCTCTTCACATCACCAGGCAATGCACGTGTATATTTAACTAAACGCTGTGCTTCACGCGGGGTTACCCCGACTTTAGAAATTGTGGTTATGTTTTTTCCACCTTCCTTTTGCCCTTCAGGAGTATCAAAGTTAGAGTGTGTTGTGCTGGTGCGACAGTGAAAAGACAAAAATAAAGGGCAATACACATCTCACAAACCGAGTTAACCGTGTACCAAAGGACGAGCAAGATGAGCTCACTATTGTCTGCAGCCGACGCGAAAGTTGCGGGGAAGGGTTATCCGCCAGCTGACAATTCCAAGACGTACACGGAAGTACCCCGGCACCAGGTGCCTGCTAAGGGACCTATCAGGTCTTTTTTGTCACTCGTTAGCACGGAGTTCGCCCTTAACACTATGGACACCACAGAGCGAGTTTTTACTGTTTTGCTTTGTGTGGCGTTTATCTCTTTAGTTCTTTGGTTGCTCAACCTTGTCTTTATTTCCTAGCCACGTGGACATTGAAGGAATTTTGGTGGTTGCCGCTCGCCGGGGCGCTGCCTCTGGAGCGGACCCAAACCTGTTGAAGGTCAAGTGTGGCGTATGTGCGTAGCGAATTGTTCTTGTTATGCCTGTGCATCCCTGGCCGCGTTATCCACTTTTCTTCTGTTACCCATTGCAGTGTAAAAAGATTTGTGCTTTGCGCTCGGTGCGTATGTATATCCGCGATTCGTTGGTGTGGTGACTAGCGATGGGTTAATTTTTTACGCTCTTTCTTGTGAAAGGTTACTAGAAGTGCAGTGTGACCTCTATTCTCCCCCTTTAGTCATCCATTAGGTACATATTGCTTTTGAAAATTGAATCTGCATAGGCTACATTCCCCTCATGATTTCCCCCTTAGCATATCTCGGCTGGCTTTCCCCTCTGTTGATCTCTCTAAATCCTTTATAATGCTGTTGTTGCGACGCACGTATGTTGATTAGTTAGATGACGTACTGCCCCATTACGCGAAAGGAGTTGGAGAGGTACCTTCCGAACTTCGATCCTCTCCTTGACCCGCAAATTGGGGAATGGGTGCTTGTAACCCCGGAGCGTCGCTTTGCTATCCTTGGTCCACTCTTGCAGTTTGTCCAAGAACATGCGATTAAACCAATCTATCCATTTCTTGACAATAGTGAACCATCATCTGCCCCCGTGACGACCTTTAATTTTTGCAAAGAAGACTCACCTAAAACACTGGGCGATCCATCTAAGGTGTTCCCCACGCTGAGTGAAGTGTGGCGGAGGTACCGCCGTCGTCGGTTCCACATTTCTGGCATGGACGAGGATGGAATCGGAGAGGAGGAGGAAAATGATGACACGATACTGTACCTAAATCCACGGGCCCTGTTGCTCACACCGTGTGCTCCAGCCGTGTTTGGGGGCTCTGATTTTATTGAAGGATTGGATAGGGAAGGTGAGCGGGTGGTGTTCGTAAACTGGAAAACAGGGGAGACTCGCACCGATAGCGGGGTGTTGAAGCCGGCTCCGATTCCAGCATGGGCAGAAGATGTTGCGGAAAAGGCTGCCATGGAGTGGGAGTCATGGAAGAAATGTGTGATTCCTCCCTCATCAACCAGAGAGTGACATGGTGGGACTTCCTCTTCGTGGGGAAATAACGGAGAATAGGGGAAGGAAGTTGGAGGTGGTACAAGTGCGCTGGTGCTACCGCGGGAAATGCGTCGGGCCCCACGTGACCGTCAGCCTTGTGAACCACACAGGCGGCGGCGAAGGTCAATGGATGTTTGGGGGTTTGAAAAAGGTGATCAAAGAAAAGGGTGCTTATTTACATTGAATGAGGTTCCGTATCGTAGTTGGTCGTGTGGAAGGCGGACGCAAATTTTCTTCCACACCCCACTTGCTTTTTTGCACGGGGATTTAAGTGCACATGGAGCGGACTGGCACTGTGTTTGATTTTCCGGAGTTATTCTGTAACCGGTGCCACTATTTGGAATATCGTAACACGGTAGGTGACATTCTTTTCATTGGCTTTCTTGTATAGTGTTCGGGCCAATAACTTTCTTTGCAGGAAATGTGAACCAAACATTGGCTTCCATTGGTGGCCCTTGTGATGGGAGTCTTTGGGAATGGTAATCTTACGCGAGCGTCCAGCCACTTGTTGTCCGCTAATATGGCACTAATATCGACTAACCGGATCCGAAGCAGCGGTGGGGCTTACTCCATGTGTTCCTGGTGCAGTTTCTGTTGCGTAACGTTGCACTATTTTTTGAAGGGGGTCAAGTTGAGGGATGGCGGCAAAGGGATGTGATGAACCAAGAACATTTGCTGCTTGCATTGTGTTGTTCCTAATCCGGCGTTGTAATTTCACGTTTATATTTTTTGCGGCGATGGAACTTTTTTTCTTGATGTCAGGCGTCATGAAAGACTGCTCTGTCGTCCATAGTCTGGTCTGGGAAGCAACTAAGCTGTTCCTGAGGAGCTTTCGTGTTCACTATTCGGGACAGCTGCACAACATTAGTTCTTGATCTTGTACATGCAACTTTCTTTTTATTTACAAAAAGCAGACGAAGCCAGAGGGACATGAGACGCGCTTGTGTACATTTTGCCCGAGCCATCAAGGCAACACAAAACCTTACTCATTTGGAGGTCTTCACACAGCTTCAACTAGGTATCCACCCGCCGTTGAGTACTCAGCGTCAATTCCTTCAACAACACTTTGATGTGGAGATGGAGCGTCGAGGTATAACAGAGACAAAACTCTTAGCTATGGATGGGCACCTCTGTACTCAGCTACTCCGTCAGTTGTTGTTTGAGCGGTATCTATCAGTTCCGTTTCGTCTTTTCACCTTTGATTTGGAGTTTACGGGGCCGCCTGTGTTTGGACCTGATGGCCCTACCGAGGATATCATGGAGTTTGGGTTTTATTCTCCGGCTCATGACAAAGTGTTTTCGTGTCTCGTTCGGCCGAGCAATGGTCGCTGTGTTTCTCCCGAGGTAACAACTCTAACGCACATAACTCAGAAGATGCTAGAGGAAGACGGTCTTCCCTTTCGAGATGCTTGGGCAAAGGTGCTTGATTTTCTTAATACACCGGAACCCCAGGAGCTCCCCGGTGCTGAGAAGCGGCTGCTTGTGCTCAGTCACGGAGGAAAATTGGCTGACGTTTCCTTGATCAAGTGGACTCTGGAAGCGTCGGGTATGGAGCTCCCTTCAAACATTATTTTTGGTGACACGTTTCATTTGATTCGCGACGCCCATCGTCGTCGGCCGGTGACATTGGATAAGCACCCACCCACTTGGGGCCTCAGTGACCTTGTGCAGTGGTTGCGGATACCCCCAACGCTTCCTGCCCACCGCGCAGGTAACGATGCGAAGATGACATGGGACGCCTTGTATCACACGCTGGAGCGCTATGGTGACGAGGATTTGACACCGCGTGAACAACTTGTCTCACGGTTCTTTGATGTGGAAGCCAAACAAGTGATGAGTCAAGCCGGAATACGCAGTCATGCGCAGCCTGATGGGACGTTGGAAAATGATACCAGTTACATGGAAGCTTCTGTTAGCGACTCCCTCGACCTTGACTTTGATGAGATATTTACCCCTGACGGAAAGCAGCGACCTGAAGTGTCAGAAGACCGTACGGACGATGTTCCTGACGGTTCGAAAGGGGAGAGTCACAGTGGTGCATCCCGCGGAAAGGTGCGAAGTGGAAAACGTAACGGTAGGAGCAGTTCCAGCGGCGGGGATCGTGGAGAGGAGTTCATCATTTAGTCTTTTTTTCTGACTTATCCTTTCAATGGTTTAAAGTAGATCGTGCTCTGACTCTTATTTTTGCCACCGAGCCGTTTCGGTGTGCCCGAAGGGAGAGTCCTTTAACTTTTGCTCCAGGTTATCCACGCTGTGGAATTTCTCATGGATTTACATCATCAGCATTCAACGAAGGAGCACGTGACCATTGCTGCCGAGGCGTAACAATATGTCAGGAAAGAAGAGTATTGTACAATCATTCATGAAAATAATTACATATATATATATATATATATATATGCAGACATTAGTCGGTGCGAAAAACAACGACACACACATATTCGCATAAGACAGTACAATTCACTCCCAAGGTCTGGCTTTTTGTGCTCTTTTTTTCACCAATGTCACCGAACCTTCTGTGCACCGTTTTTTTTTCTGTGATGCAATTAATTTTGTACTTAGATAGTAGGGAGTTGCAAAATACAATTCTTGCTGTCAACTCGTTTTGTGGTTTCGTTCCAGACGTACGTATTACAATCCGTTGCTCATATTGGCGTGAGTCAGGCATAACGCCCCCCCCCCAAAAAAAAAAGAAGACGATATATTTGTTAGCTTTGCGTATAAGGTTAGCATCGGCTCCACCACGTCGAAACAGTCGAAATGTCTTTTAGAGAGCTTCGTTCCTTTGCAGAGACGATGCGGTTGTTGGGCTACCCCAACCTAATCAGTATGGAGTCATTCCGAAATCCCAATGTGGAGTTGGTGGCGGATTGTCTCTTTTGGCTCATTAAACGCTACGAGCCATCCGCGGAAATTGTGTACGAAATAGAACGTGAAGCCGATCGAGTGTTTTTCTTCAAACAAGTATGCGAGGTGGCTTTGGCCAAGGGGAGGGTGAAGTTGAACATAAAGAAATTATACCAATCTGACGGGAACGCTGTGCAGGAAATGCTTATCTTAGCGAATGTACTGAAGAAGGCTATGAATACGACCGGGCTGGAGGAAATTGATCATGCTACGTTGCAGCAGGTGATTGCGCAGAGGAATGTGCAGGATGCCAAACGTGTGCAGCAACTTTGCAGTGATTTGACGAACGATGGAAGTTCGCTCTTTTTTCTCATCGAAGAGGAAACAGGTCAGAGGGGGGAACGACAACGCGTTCTATCGCGAGCTACAGAGGTAGGTGAATTTGAGCGCCGGCTCCGTGAAGTACTGAAGGATGTGACCACACAAGTGGAGCAACTGCAGGCATCTATTGCGAACCTCAGTGCAGACGAGACAACGCTCGAGCAGAAGATTGAGAGCAAAAAAACCCAGTTGGAGCGAACGCAGAAGCGCCTAAAGTCCCTGAACGCTGTTCGCCCCGCTTTCATGGAAGAGTATGAAAAACATGAGGGCGATATGCACTCGCAGTTTGTCATATACCTTGAGCAGTACCGTAACTTGGAGTACCTCGAACACGAACTCGCGAAATTCAATGCTGCGGAGGATGCCTTACTGGAGGAACATGAAACAAAGCTGCGGGTGATGCGTGAACGGCTGCGCAGGGAGGAATTAAACGCCCTTCGAGGGGAAGCGGGCCGCAAACGTGGTAGTCGCTCTGAAAACGACGGGGCGCCAAAGATTGGTGGACAAGGTAATGGTCCTGAAGGTAATGGAAGTTCTGCTGGCCCCCGCGTTCCTAAAGCGAGTGGAAACATGCGCGATGCTGCTTTAGAAGGCAGCAGTGGAAGTGACTCGAGCGGTGATTCGCAAGAAGAGGAACATATACGCCCACAAGGAGCTTTGGGCCGACCGCGTCCCACAGCAGGACCTTCCACCAACCCACCACCGCGTGCCGGCCCAGATGGCTACGATGACTCCAATGCGGGTGGGAGGTCGGTGCGGCCGGGATTATCAGTTCGAGGAAGTTCTCCACCAGACCGCAATATGCGTGGACCGCCACCTGGTGGTGCTGGTGGAGGCGGTATGAGTGATGTTGACAGTGACTCTTCTGATGATGACGATGATGATGATGACGACTCTGACATCGATACTTCAGAGATTAGCATCGGTAGTGACGATTCAGGTTCGGAAAGCAGCAGCGACCTCTAGTCAACCTACTTCTCACCACTGCTTAATTTTTTTTTCTTTGATTCCACCGTGCTGCCGTCTTTTCCACGTGGTTGTGCAATGGTGTGACTGAATGTAATAGAGATGCAGCAATGTCGGTTCATTGTGCGAGTGCCTCGCGCTTGAGGGGTAGCACTGGTATATTTGAGACGTGATGTATGAGGGTTCCATGCACTGTGTCGCTTCATGCTGTCACTGTATGCGCACAGGAACCCTCCGCGTTATCTCTCCCTTTATATATATATATATATTAAATCCAAGAGGGGGAAAAAATGACGCCACCATTTCTCCGTATGATCATACATGTCTGCGTTCTTCGTGTGTTTTCTTGTTGTTGTTATCTAATCCCTTTGCTTGAAGGCGACGGCGGTTGCCACTCCAACACTGTGAACTTGTTCGAAAGGGATGACGAGCTCATGAGAGATGTTGAAAACAGTCAGTTGGCTTTTCAATGTTTTTTTTTTGTCCCCCTGTTGCTCCAACTCCGTGGTAGAAAACGTGGGAGTAAAGTAATTTAGTGAGGCAACAGTACAGTTGGAGAGGGGCCCCTTCCGAATGTACGCATTGTGTTTACCTGCAGAAGGAACGCTACTGACTTTGCACAGGAGGTTTTGAGAGAGAAAAAAAGGCGCAAGAAGGTGGAGAAACAA
>NW_027124280.1:126093-127537 GCF_001457755.1 Trypanosoma equiperdum | reverse complement strand
AAAAAAAAAATAATAATATATATATATAGAGAGAGAGAGAATGGAAGGAAAGGTGAAGTTGAAGAAAAAAAGGTAGGGAGAGAAAACAAAAAAGAACAGGCGAAAGATGCAGGAAAAAAAAAATGAGAATGTGAAAGAGAGAAGTTGAGGGTAGTGTGAAGGGGTTATTGAGGGTGAAGAAGCTGTTCAAATGCTGCTTTACCTCCTTTTTTCTAAAAAAATTCTCCATTCACTTGTTCGTGCATATGCTTGTGAGTAAGGAGCGTACACGCTGCATAGGTATATTACGCTTTCCTTTATTCTTTTAATCTCTTGTGTCGTTTTAAAGTTATGCTTGTGAATACCGTTTACTTCTTCTATTTCCGTTACTGCTGATGTTATTCTTGGTGTTCTGGTGTGTACGGGGTGTAGTGTGCAATATCCTAAGCGAAGGGTAAGATTTATTTGGGGAATCCCTTGAACTACTGCAGTGTTCCACTTCAGAGCAATAAAAGGAGTTATCTTCCTACACGAAAGGGAAAACAACAATTAGAAGGCCGATCTAAAAAAACAAACAAAGAAAGAACCAACAATAACAACACGGGAATAGACATAGTGCAAGTATATCAGGAAATATACAAGGGAGAGTCGTAAAAAAAAAAAAAAGTAAATAAACATAAATAAAAATGCAGGCTTCCTCGACGGCTGACTGCGTTGCCACATTCAAGCTTGTTCTTGTTGGTGATGGTGGTACGGGTAAGACAACTTTTGTGAAACGTCACTTAACGGGTGAGTTCGAGAAGCGGTACGTCGCGACGGTCGGTGTTGATGTCCATCCGCTCACTTTCCACACCAATCGGGGGAAGATTTGCTTCAACTGCTGGGACACTGCTGGTCAGGAGAAGTTTGGTGGTCTGCGTGACGGCTACTATATTGAGGGCCAATGTGCCATCATTATGTTTGATGTCACAAGCCGCAATACGTATAAGAATGTACCCAACTGGCACCGTGACATCACGCGCGTGTGCGACAACATTCCAATTGTCCTGGTAGGTAACAAAGTAGACTGTGCAGAGCGCCAGGTGAAAGCGAAGATGATTACGTTCCACCGCAAGAAGGGACTTCAATACTACGATATCTCGGCCAAATCTAACTACAACTTCGAAAAGCCGTTCCTGTGGCTCGCAAAGAAGCTTGCGAATGATCCCAACCTCACTCTTGTGGAGGCACCGATGCTCGACCCCAACGTGCAGCCGCTCACTGCTGAACAGTTGCAGGCACTTCAGGAGGAGGCCCGCGCAGTGGAAAATGTTGTACTGCCGATGGGCGAGGACGACTAGAGACGGCACACCTCTCATCATTGAATTGAGTTAACTCGCGTGGAATAAATTTGTGTAAGTCGATGTATGGAAGGAACGTGTTGGTGTAATGCAAGGTTGATGGATGAAGGAAACGGAAAGCGATA
>NW_027124280.1:96253-126069 GCF_001457755.1 Trypanosoma equiperdum | reverse complement strand
AAAAAAAAAAAAAAAGAAGAGGAGAAAAGAAAAGAAAAAAAGAGAAGAGAAAAAGGGAAGGAGGGAGGGAACAGAAAGTAATTATAAATGAAAAGAATGGTAATAAGGAGAAGGTCAATTAACTGTAATGCAGAGAGGAAATGAAGATGCTCGGAAAAGGCACAATTTATCAAAAAAGAAAAAAGAAAAAAGAGCAGATGATAAAGATGGGCAGGCGGGATTTATTAGAGACCAAATGGATCGGGAGGAACAGCACTGAGAGATATACAAAGGGGGGACAAATCAACCTTCATATGAATATGTGCGTGCGTCTGTGTGTATTTCCTTACTTTTATTATTCGAGACATGGAAACGTAAGCGATAGACTCGACCAGGTTTCCAACCCAAGCCAATGCATATGGGCAGTTATATCCCTTTCCGGAGTTTGCGTGTTTAATCATTTGTATACGCGTAGCAGAAGGTTAGAAGAAGGATTGCACATGTGGGATAGATAAGATGGCGGAGATGGGCGCCTCCCATCAGAAGGAGATATGTTACATGGGAGGGGAATGAAGGGTAGTAGGAATGCGGTTCATTTTTTTTTCTGTTTTGTGTGGAGGTACTTGAAGTGTACGCCGTTACATATCTTGGGCGGGAACACCGTATCAAACCCCGCAGCATGTTGAATTATCACTACGGAACGAACCTTGTACCTTCAGTGCGATACTTCTCATGAAAACTAGAGTTGAATGGGAGCCACTTCAGCCACGTTGCCCCACTGAAAATCCGTCACATCACGCGACAGGAAAATGCATGCGAGCGCCGCACCTTCTCCCTTTGTTTCTCTCAACGTTTTGCCCCTATACTCGTCGTTTGCAACGTCATTTCATTTCGTTTCATTTGTCTTTTTTTTTTCTTTTGTTCCCGTTCTGTTTGTGTTGTGGTGTTCTCCACTTCCCTCTGCTTCCATTCTGACTGCCCCGTCGCTGCTACAAGAGGCGCGTTATTGTTGCACGCAGGTGCATATTTTATGTGCCCGAGGAGCAGCGGTAAATGAAGAGGAAGAAGCGCAGCAAGCGTATCACTCAATAATTAGACGACGCTATTGGAGTGGGGGTAAGGGACTATAACGCATTTCAAGTCCACACAGTAATGTCGTACACATTTTTGTATTACGATCATCGAGAAAAAAAAGTGATGAAGGAACACTGTGGGCTTTGAATATAGATGCTAATGACGACCTCCTTCGTGTATTAGTGGGTTCGTCACGCACTAGGGGTTCTTCGTTATGTTTCTGCTTGACATTCGAGCACTAACCATCGTAAGATTGTAGACACACGCTCATCACATCTTACTCTTACTTCATCTTTTATGAGTTACAGTGTTCATTTGTTGTAGGCTCGCAACCAAGAGCAGACATCACCATATTAAAGAGAATTTGCAATGTCTGAGGCTCTGATTGACGAGGAAAATTTCGTTCCACCGACGGCGCGGGTTGGGTTGTCCATAGTACGGACACATCGCCGTTTCCTTTTGCGCCACCGCCACTTTGTTCATCAGTACGCTGCCATGTACAGAGCACGGCTGGAAGCACTGGAGAGGCGTGTTCTCAAGGCGGTAAGTGCCAAAGTCGCTGCTGGAAATGTTGTTGGCACTTTTCCTCAAAGGTCTCGCGTGCTGGAACTTGGCATAGGGGAGCGGGCGCTTTGTGTAGGGGTAGCGTACAAGGAGGCGCGTCTGCTTCCACGCTTCTTGGACGAATACCAGAAAGAGTTGGTGCGCATTGATGCTGGTGAGGAGGAAGACTCGTATGGGGGTTCTGAAGCTGTCTCGTGTTCTGTCCCTCTGCGTGCAAATAGTCGGGGAGTAAACCCTACACCTGGAAATTGTTGTGAAGGTGATGCACGTAATCAGTCTCACTTATTTAACATATGTGGTGAGGATGATGAGGTATTCATGGAGGACGACAGCGGTCGCGTGCGTTTGGAGGGTATCCCCGCCGCGGTTGTTTGCACGGGATTAGTACTGGGCGTGGATGGCACGTTGCTTGAGAACGGGTGTCTTTCTGTGAATTGTTACGCTATAGGAGATTTGCGGGAAGTGTATGTTCCTCGTACATTGCCGACCGTGTCGTCTCCTACGCCCTGCTACGTTGGCTTTGTTTGTGGTCTTGAACTGTGCTCTGCGCAGACACAAACCGATGCAGCAACGAACGGTCGAACAATGATCGAACTTCTTGTGGATTACCTTAGCGGCACCTTGGGAAGCACTGGGAAGGTTGTGCAGCCGTCGTACATATCCCGCTTGGTGATTGGCGGAAACAGCATAGCCCCCACCGAAGAACTTCGGTTAAAGAGGAAAGTGAAGCTTGACCCTTCGGATCATGTGAAACTCAGCGATGACAAGCAAAACAACGGCACGGTGACCTCTGCTTCGCTTATGCGAGAGTTAGACGCGATACTTGCTCGCCTAGCGGACTCCATTGAGGTTGAGTTGATGCCAGGCGATAACGACATGACAAACGCCTTCCATCCACAACAACCTATACACCCACTGTTGCTGCCAGAGGCGGCGCGCCGTTCCTCCATAGGTTTTGTGACGAATCCATATGAATTTGTTGCGTTCCCCAGCGATGATGAGGAAAATCATGTAGAAAGGAGCGGCGCCGATGCGACAGAGGGTGGGACGATATTTTTTGTCTCTTCCGGCAGTAATTTGAATTGTGTCAACCGTGAGACACGATTTGACTCCCGTCTTGATGCTATGTCTTTGATTCTTCAGAGTGGATGCGCCTGCCCCACAGCACCGAACACTGTATTTAGCTACCCCTTCACAGATACCGATCCCTTCGTTTTCCCCAAGGCTCCCCACTGTTTCGTGTGTTGTGATCAGCCGGAGTGGGAAACGCGTTGGGAGCCGCTTGCCACGTTCGACCCAACGCGTGATACCAACGGTTGCGGTATCCTCCTGAACGAAGAGATGGAAGGTCAGTCCCAGGAAATTGAGAGCGATGGGGCTGGTGTGCGACTCGTTTGTGTACCGACTTTCGCTCAGACAGGTAAGCTAGTACTCGTGGATGTTAATTCTCCAACACTAGAAACTACTTATGTTGACTTTGCGTCAGGGCTGCGCAACCCACGTTAATATGCACCTACCAGTAGCATCACGTGAAAAGGCGTGTTGTTGTGTTTGTCCGTGTGAATAAGCCGATGCAGTAAGTGTGGTGGAGGCGGCATCTCATACAGCTCTGTCATATAACACGCAACCACACCCACATTTACTCAGAGGTAACTGCGTCTAATGGAGGGGGCGTAAAGAGGAATTAAGCAACGCTACCGGAAGAAATGGCCATGCAAGTTCTTTTGGTCTGTGCGCTCCTCTACTTAGCTTTCTTCTTAATATTTCGTCCCTTTTTTTTTTTCTCTTCCGTTCATTCTTCTGCTTTTGTGACCGTGTGTGACGCTGCAGATGAGCGTCTGGTCTGCGGGGGAGACCGTAGCACAGCATTGTGTGATTTGGCCGTTTTTATAAACTGGTAATTCAGGGAGTTATGCTCCTGGGTTGCGGCTCGGTGCGGGTTTCCACTTCTTTTCTACCTCATTTGTTTCACAAACTCCTATTCATTTTTCTTTCTGGAAATCGTTTTTTTTTTTTAAAAACAAAACCAATTCACTAAAAATGGACATGATTTACGTACATGAAGCAGAGGGGACACAACATAGGCTACTGTAAGGTGAAGCAATTTTCCTGGGTGTGCGTGTGTGGCAGCTTCGGACCCTTCCTTGCTTGCCTTGACCCAGGAGTTTTTCCTTTCCTTTTTCTGTTCGCCTTTTCGGCTGTGGCCCTCCCTTCCCTCCCTTTACATTTTTTTGTTGTTTCTACTTTACCGTCTCGTAGGCAATGTCTGGTGAGGCCGATTCTACTCCGGGCATTATTGCTCCTGGTCCGGAATTGAGGGCAAAAATTGAGCGGAGTGCCGCCAGTCTCGCGAAGCGGGACAAACGCAAGGCGGATGAGATGATGGCAAAGGTCCTTGCCAGTCAAAGACGTGAGGAATTCCTTTACTTTGAAATGACACACGTGTTTTACCCCTTCTTTTTGCAGAAACTCAACGAGTATCGGGCCCATCCGGAGTTGATTCCAACCGACAAGGACGGGGCGGCCAAGGGGACAGGAGCCCCTGGTACGGAGGGCGCAGTTACCTCTACAACGACTGTCAAGGCTGGCGGTATTGTTCGGCGGGAGGGCGGTACGAGACGCAGTGAGGTGTTGCAACAAGCCGAAGTGGAGGCGCAGCGGTATCTCGAGGATCCGTTCCCCAGTAAATACTCCCTCGATCTTCTTCATGGCACTGTGGACATTCCAACGACTACGTTTAACTACATGACTTGTACAGCACAGTATGTGGCGAAATACGGCGATCGATTTTTACAAGACTTAACAGCCCGACACCGCAACAACGCGGCGTTTAGGTTCCTGAATAGTGAGGATGTGCGACACGAGGTCCTTCTCAAACTCATTGAGTCCTACCGACGCATTTTACACTTTGATTCAGATGAGGTTGAGGACCGATTGGAACGTTACCATTCTGTTCGCTATATAATAGACACGGTGTGCAAAGAAAAGGTAAAGTATGCGCGGGCCGCCATCGCCCGACAGAAAGCTGCATTACTGACGGATGAGGAATTGCGGGAGAAGCTTGAGTGGAATGTGTTTACTGTTGTGCAAAACTTTTCAGCGAGCGACCTAGGCCTTGATGCACCGATGCCTGAGGCAGTGGCAGCTCGCCGGCGCGCACGCTTTGAGGCCCCCAATAATGTAGCGGATCTTCCCGTGTCCGGTGGTGGTGATTCAACAAAGGATGAGCATTTTGGGGCACCTGCAAACGGAACGTTTGTTGGCGAGCAGGACGCATCTAGGGAACCAAAACCCCCCGAGGGGATGATGGCACCCCCTACCTTCAGTCCCACGTTCATAAGTAGCAGCCTCATTCAGCCTGCTGATCAACCTGTCGCGAACAGCAACTGTAGGAAGAGGACACATGATGATGTGGACGGAAATAACTCTGCGTGACGAGTGTGTTGTTGGTGAAAAGGCGAGGCAATTCAAGGAATAGTGGTCGAATTTCCCCGCTGTGATGTGGAATGTTGGAGAGATGTTAACTGTGCTTTGCCTCCGTCAAGAAGGGAGAGTTAAGGGGAGGGATGGTATGTGGAGGTGTGGAGGGGATAGAGCGAAGTAAGTGGATCGGTAGATCATCGGAGCAGAAGGCAGCGGGACCACCAACCGACTGAAGATACGTGTGTGAAACTGCGGCACGTCGCTTGGAAGTGATCGCCACTTGTTGCGTTAATCAGTGTCGTGAGACGATCCACCTCTTTACAATATTGTATTGTGCTTTTGGAGGATAACTGAGGCATTTGTGCGTGTGAAGCGCGAAGTGGTCTCCTGAAACGTTGCGTTTCCGCCTCCGTCGCCTTTTCTCCGCTTTGGTGAGTTTACATTTTTTATCCTTTTCGCATACATATATCCGTCTTTTTTTTTTTGCTATTCATTCTGATTTGCGTTTGGCGTGCTTGATTTGTTGTTAATGATCATGTAGCTAACGATGGGCAAATACGCTGTTGTCGTTATTGGGCCAGCGGGGAGTGGAAAGAGTACGTTATGTTGTACCATAGCCGAGCACTATGCAACAAAGGGTCGCAGCACGCACATCTGCAACTTTGACCCGGCTGCGGAGGAACTGCGCTATAGTCCGTCTATTGACGTGCGTGACCTCATCTCGCTTGAAGATGCAATGGAGGGGAAAGGCCTTGGCCCGAACGGGGGGCTGGTATTTTGTATGGAGTATTTGTTGAGCGCCGGGGAGCAGTGGATTTGTGAGCAGCTGGGGGATCACGCTGAGGACTTTATTATTATTGACATGCCTGGGCAGGTGGAGGTCCTTTCACACGTTCCTGCGGTCCCAAACTTTGTGCGGCTTTTGCAGCGGGTCGGCTACAATGTAGTTGTGCTTTTTTTACTGGACGCATTAGCAGCGACAGTGGACGCGGGGAAGTTCGTGTCAGGTTGTACCTTTGCCCTCTCTAGCATGGTTTGTTTTGACTGTCCATTCATGACAGTCTTAACAAAATGTGATTTGCTCCCACCAGATGTGAAAGAAGGGGATCTGGAGCACTACTGCTACTGCAACTTTGACCACGTAAACTTGAAGCCTTTACAGGGACGGTGGCAAGAGATGGTCCGCACGATGGCCTCTGTTATACATGATTTTAATTTAGTTTCTTTTCGGCCAATGGATATTACTGACACCGCGTACGTATCGAACATTTGTCAGCAGATGGATGAGGTACTGCAGGTAGTGGATGAGGCTGAGGTAAACGACAGAGACCTTCCAGGTCCTCCGGGTGAAGGTGATGGAGACATCCCCGGTGAGGATGTGATGTGGTAACTTAAAAAAAATCTAGCAGAAGGTTGGTCGGATGTTGTGTAGCGGTGCCTCCCTGTTCCTTTTTGCATTATTTTTCAATGCATCTCCCCTTCCCACATCACTACGATGTTACCCTTCTGCCCGCTACTGTTCGTGTCCCACCCACCAACTTATGCGTATGCACTTAAATATTCCAGAGGAGTTTAATAGGACGATTGTGTGCGTGCATGACGGGGCCCGAAGGAGGGGGGACAAAGGAGAATGAGGAAGTGGAAAAGGGGGTTCTCAGTATCTTTTCCCTCTTTTTTCCCTCTCCTTTATGATGACTTGCTAGCTCGTCTACAAGGGTAGGGATTTCCATGGTCTCTTGAATTCATTCTCTTCATGTAGCAGAAGTTTTAGGTGACCCTGTCAGTGGAAGAAGGAGAGGGTGGAGGGGAAACTGGCTGCGTTGAACTACCGGGTTAGTTGATCTCTTGTGGCATCCCTCGTAGTTGTGTGTGTTTGTTGCAGGTGCCGAACGAAGCGGCAACTATATATTACCTAAGGTAGTATCCGAGAAAGTAAGGATGTTTGCCCCATTCTTTCGTTCATTGAAATCCAATGCAATAGCGCAAAGAGGGTTGTTTGTCGCCAAAACTTCGCTTCGACAATACCGGTGCCGGTTGTTTTGCTCACCTTCTGCTGTGTTGCTGTGCAGTTTCAGTAGAGATATGCCTCTTTCCATTTCACAGTTGCGAACACGACTACGGAGTCAGCTGCAGGACGGGTGCCCACGGATGCAGTCCATCGACACCGAAGGTCAATTAACGCTCACACTTGCGAGAAGCCGTCGACCAGCAGAGCAGGAGGAGGCGCTGGAGCGAGCAGAGTCCCTATGGCGTGAACTAGAGGATTCCGCCTCGCCACTTCCGTTGACGTCCATCACGGGACTGCGTGTGTCACTTTGCACATCCATGCGCCGGTGTGCACTTGTTGCGCGAAAGCAAGAACTGGCGGAGTCATGGACCCGACGTTTTGCCAACCTACGGAACCTACAACCAATGGACTTCACTACTGGGGCTAATGTTGCTGCAGGGCGTGTTCGGGGTTGGCAACACGGACGGCCTGCTGAGGAAACGGATCAAGAGGAGATGAGTGGTGGGGTGGTTGATGATGACGGGGCGGGTGCAGAAGGTGCAGGCAGGAAGTCTGGAAATAAAGAAACTCCACTGCAGAAGTATCGCCAGGAAGTTATGATGGACCACCCCATGATGCAACTGGCGTTTAAGCGAGGAGTACACACCCCTGGGCCGCGTTACACAGGGGATTAACTCATCGTGCGTTAGTGGTGTGTTTATGTCCTCTGACACGGGTTACATTGTGAGGTGTGGATGGATCAAACACATAGTTTGAAAGCATTGTAACTGGTCGCTTTGACCTGCTTCTCCTTTTTTCTTCCGATTAACCGGCAAACCGCGCTTGTGCCCATGGTTTCGGTCATATAATGAACTAAGCGTTGGTTGGGGTATATTGATATCATTCACTTTTATCATTTTTCCCCCCTTGTCAAGTTACTTGGATTCGTGTCTACGCTACCATCAAGGGAATAGCAGTGTGAGGAATACAATGTCTACCGATGGCAGTGAAGTCATTGACGATAACAAAACTGTAAGGAGTCTCTTTAACGGACTAGCACAGAGGTACAAGGACACCGTTTTGAAGAGTGAGACGTCCATCGAACAAGATGAGAATTCACGCTCTCTTATTCCACATTTGGAGAAGCTATGGTATATGATGGGTGCGATGGGTGTTGTTTCCCCTAACGAACAGTTGGATGATATTTCTACGAACGCGTTGGAATTGTTATGGACTCCTTACATCATTGCAGATCTCTACCAGCGCCTACAGGGACCTATGCCCACTCCAGCACCGGTCACTCCAGGCGAAACAAATGAAGTTGCTGGAGCTGCGGGAATGACACGTGAGGAGGCCCTTTCTCGTTCGCATCACTGGTATGATGTTTTCTTCCGTTGGGCACAGGACTGCGAGTTGGTGGACGAACGGACGCTGGACACATATCGCACGTTTCGTGCGGACAATCGCACACAACGCGTGGAGCTCTCCCGGAAGCGCCGTGAGCTGGAGGTGGTACTACTCCAATATGAGGATAAGGTAGAGTACTTACAAGCAAAAAGAAAACGTATGAAGGAGCTGATGGCGGAAGACGGTGACGAAATATCTGAAAGTAACGGGGATGAGGAGGAAGCACTCCGGGGTCGCGCTCTCGCACGGTTGCGTTGGTCTGTTTACGAGGCTTGCCATCACCTGCAGTTGTCAGCGCGCGAGTTGGAAATGCTCACGGCATTGTCACCAGAGAGGCGGCAAGAAATAGCAAACAACCACCAGCGTACGTTGGATGCTGTGCGTCGGGGAGAGTTATCACTTGGTCGGCACACGTACACTATCCTACCAGGTGGTCTCGTCGCACCGGGAGGACCGTTTCCTGTGGACCGCATTAACAGTACCGTTATGAGCGCGATAGCAAGCCAGGAGAGTTTCCGTCAGAAAGTCGTGGAAGAGTTGATGATAAACAGGAATAATCCAACTATGACGTTGGCAGAGTTCGCCGACGCGGAGATGGCAGATGTGCAGCGTCGCATGGAGGCAAACGCAGATGCGCAGCGGCTCCAACAAGAAGAGGATGAGTTACTTGGGCCTGAAGGAGTTGAGGAGCGTCAACGGAAGCGGGACTCGGCTCTAGCTGATTGGAAGGATGATCACCCCCCAATTGGCCAAACTGCAAGAGGAAACTACGCATGAGCCGGCAATTACTCTGGCTTGCATGACAGACGCTTCCTAAGGGACCGAGCGGCGCCTACAATTATGTGTAGCGACGACCTGCCCAAGTGGTTGTTAGGTAATCACTGTTTTCGTAGCCGTTTTTTTTTTCGTGAAGGTAAAACGTGCTTCAAAAAGTACTAGTTTTAGATGCATCACTGGTCTTTTGAAACTGCCGCTTGTCGCTGCCTGGCCAGTGCCACTCCTTTTATTGCATGGTCTGCAGGGTGTTTTTGACGGTTACATACACGTTCCGGATGGACCACATGTTATGCTGGCGTGCTTCCCCTATCGAATCGTGGAGGTGAGGGGCTCTCGCGTCATTCTGTACAGCTTCTTCGCCGGTTGAGGGTCCATTCGTTTACCAACTCCCACGCAATTGTACGTCGCTATATATTATGGAAGTTCTTCGATGTTGTGGCGTGGTGTGTTGTGTTGTGTTATCCTTTCCCGCAGGTATGTTATTAGTGGTGAACCCAACTCTTTGTAGCTAACCGCATGACACGTTTGAGGCCTCAACCCTTCGCATATCGCTTAATGGTGTTTTTCTCTCTAATCTTTTTTCCTTTCTTGACGTGAACTGTTGCGGTTAGTTGGATCCGTGTGTATTACCTTGCTCTCTTTTTGTTGAGTTGTATGAATGTGGTTGCGTGGGCCGTACCTTTGGGGTCTCTGCGTTAACTTTCCAACGGATTTTCTGCACGAATAAACCTTTCTTTCCTTTTCCTCTTATATTATCTCTTTTCCCACCGCCGACGTATGTGTCAAGTGTGGGTACACTTCGGTGGAGCCTAACAGGTAATTTTTAGTCCGTGGCACTGGGTCACCACCTGTGCCCAGCTCCTCGGGCTCGTGTTGAGGGGTGGCGGTTGCTTCGTCATACCAGTGCGTTAAAAAGGGCGCTTTTGTGCAGCAGGTTCAAAAACTATAGTAGCAACTAATTGCCGATAACTTCTGCTGGAGTAAAAGTCGCTCTCGGTTTGTCGATGCCGGGCTACCCCACGGGATTGTTACTGGGCTGTCGAATGTCTTCGCGGCCTCGTGTATCATGGCTTTCGCCCGCGCTCGCTTCCCACCAACAACTTGATGCAGGGATCGCTGCACGACACCAGGTGGACCGTAAAAGTATTAAAAAGTCCAAACGCCCCTTCGAAAACTATTTTCGGTCGGAATACCGCTGCTCTCCATCACCCAGTAGGTTCACTCTGCGCCCAGGTGGCCGGGTTTCATCGTACGACGCAGTGAAACTCATGACTGATCCTAGGCGCAACTGGTCACCCTTTTGGGGCCGCGTTGTGGGTAACGTGCGGACACAAAAGAAGCGACAGGATGTGTTGCAACCTGCACCTCAGCAGTTCGGCGAGGACAGCCTTGACCAAACAATACAACGTTTCCTAGAGCTTCGCTTTCAATGGGATCGTGGGGATGACATCCTTGCTCCGAGTTTGGTTCCGCCTAGTTTGTATAGTTTGACTGAGCACTGTCTTCCGTACGCGTGTGATGAGCAACAACAGCAGCAGACGGTTAGCGACTGCGTAGAGTTAGACGGGGGTGGCGCACACTCATCTGCATTCCGTGCGCGGGGAAGGCGGAAGTGCTTGTTAGTACCCAGAGGAAATTTAGGTTCAAGTGGTGTTGAAACTATCCCTTCTATTGTTCTCGATGCAGCAAGAGGTCCTCTTGTGTCATCGCCGACGGAACTTTCGTTGAACCTGCGTTGGAAGGCAACGAACCGTGAGGCCACCAGTGTAAGTGAGGTATTGCGTTTGCAGCAGTGTGTAGGGCATGTGCCTGTCATGGGTATGACGGCACGATCATTGCTACTTTTGCTGAAAGCTCATGCCACCGCTGAGGTCGAGAATCCCCCACTGGCCGTTGCTCTCGCTATAGCAGCTGCGGAACACTACCACGAATACACCCCTACTGAGTGTTTGGAGCTTCTGCGGTGCCTACGTAGGGTTGCCTTTGTGAAGGGGTTGACGCAGCTGTCGCACTCACAGGTTAATGTTGTTTCTTTGTACCGTGACTCGAGACACTCCCAGATGTTTTTCGCAGGGTATATAGGAGACGCAGCCCCTTTTTTGGTAGAACGTGTATGGTCTCGCCTTCCCGAGCATGCTCAACGGCTCTGTCGGCGACGACTCTTCCTCGACTTTATAGATCTACTAGCACTAGCGGTAGAAATGAATGGCTGGAGGTTCCCGTGTAATTTACCGAACCCCGCCAGCTCCGCAACTTATGCATCCAAGTATCTCTTCTTGCGCTATACACTGCAGTTGGATGAAGCCATGATGACAGAGTATGTGAGGTGCGTTGCAGACGCAACATTTTCCGCACCGCAGACCGAACTATATACAAATGTTGGCGGACAACAGCAAAACTCGAGGCAACTGATTGCCAGTCGCTGTGATCCAGATGACAGCGAAACCTTATTCACTCCACTTATTACATGGCTGTGTGTGTCTTTTTTGGCTCGTGTTACTGCAGAGGCCGTCGGGGATGTACTGCGGCACACTGAGATATCTCTCAAGCAACACATGAAACTTGCCAAAGATTATCAATCGGCGGCAGCGCGCGGGAAGTCGAAACTACAGCGACTAAAGGCTGAGAGGGACCTGCAGCAGTTCCTTGACAGCATTGCGCTCGTGAGGCCACGACATCATGTATACCAGTGCATTGGGCGTCGACACCCGAGGAAGATGCGCCTCCGTGTCATTCCGCTTGAAGCCTTTCCTGCAATATCGCGACACACAGGGCTTCCCTTTGGATCGGCGTCGCGACACGCGCACCTGTCCGCAGAGAGGCGGTGTGGAAGTTTTGAACATGACGATTGGACGTTCGAAGCTGTTGTAGCTCGTTCAGCTCTCGCACGGAAGCACATCGAGCGCGCTAAGGATGCGCTGGACTGGGCCGCAATGATGCTGACAAATTGTGCAGTAATTGCCAGACACATTCCGACCCCGGCCAAACGGCTAGAAGCTTGTGGTCCCAAGCATACGTTTGTATTCCCTGCCGCATCTCATCTACCGTCAAGCATTGATGCAGCAAGTAATCGTCTCGCTTGGTGCGAGGCGCTGGTGCGGTCCCGTGTGCAAGAGGACATAGACTCGCTTTTCCTCCACATACCCTGGTGCGAACTGGAGGAGCAGCTGCAGCCATTTTTAGATTCCGAGGGGAAAGCTAACGGTATTGAAAGTAAGGAAGGAACCCAACGTGCTGGTAAGGTCACAACAGCAGGGGATGATGGGACCAGCTTGTTGGATGCATATTTTCCTTTTGACTTTCTGGACAATTCCGGCGGGACTGGTGACTGCAGGCAGGTGCCGCCCATCGAATATGATGACGCAGAGCACACAAAGCACCCGAAGACGGCGCAGCAAGATCAGAATTCTCTAGAGGCGCTCCAGGTTAGTATCGAAAAGTTTCAAGTTACCGTGGCGGAGTTGATCCGCGCACAGGAGGATTACTTTCTGATTCTTTAACTTGGTCGTGTGTGTGCGATTAGAATGCTGAAGAAGGCAGAGATTGATTGAATTTTATAGGAGGTTGTGGCCGCACAAGGGATATTACGGCGCAGCGGGGCGCGGCGCTCGATTCCCATTCGTTTCTAGTATACTGTTCCACTGCAGCAGTGAGATTTGACCATGCCTCAGTTCGTCCTTCCGCGTGACTCACTTTTCTATGTGCGTCTCGTCCCAGTGGGTTCGCTCCTTCTGTGCTCCACATGTGTATGCACACACCTGTGACTGACATTGGATGCTCAAAGAAGTGCTCGTAGATGTTGAGGGATTGCAAGTTTTCTCCTTCCCAACGACTGGAAACCATGAACCGCCCCCAAATCGTTCGGTGCAGGTTGTGCCTACTTTCATAGACTGACCAAATATTTCACATTTCTGATCTCGCACCGTTTATTCAATGTGCTTATAAATATATACGTGCATTCACAAAGTTATCCGTTGCCAAGTGTTGTCTGACTCTGATGGCGCCTTTGTGACTCCTTCACCCGTAAGCATTGCCATTAGCGGCTACTGGGGGACTGCTTAGAGTTCATACCGGTTCTATACGGCTGTCGTATATATGTGTGTACCCATTCATACTTCTTGTTTAACGTCCGCCCATACCTTTTCTTTATACTGCCGTGTGGTAAATGGTTGGGGGAGTGGATGGCCACCACACACCTTGAAGTGTGTAGTCTTTAACATGTTTTTTTCCTCCTTGATTCCTTTTAAACTCTTAGAACCGCTGTAGAAAAGTTGGTCACGCGGTGGGAAATAGGCGGGAAACTTAACAAGTAGGGAAAATAGACTTGTTAAACAGTTCCTTATTATTGGAAACTGAAGGGCAGTATCATCATCACCACTTAAAGAAAGCAGAACCGTAGGACGAAAGGTAAGTGTGTGGAAATGGACCAACCGGAGCGTCTTGTGGAATCACTTGTAGATTCTTCATGGGTGGTTTGTGGGACTGAGTTATTTGCTGATGAACTTAAGGACTTGGAACATTTAGAAGAGATGGATGAGAAGCTAGCATCACAACAGCAGCAACAACAACATCGGAGCGAAGTCGTCGATGGTTGCGATGTCTTGCGGGAGAGTTATGATGGGAGCGCGTGGAGTCAGGAAAGACGGACCACTAGCAAGCCAAGGAAATCTCCAACGTTCTCAAAGCAAAAGTTGCCAGACCGCCCGAGTTCGCGGGCGTCCACTGGTGGACAAGCTAAGGAGCCTTCCAGTATATGTTCAACAGCTGCTTCCGTTCGCGTGAAGACAGAAAAAGTAGTAAATGTTGCGGAGAATCGAGGGCAGGATCTATATAAGCAGATGTTACAAGCGCTAAAACAGCAGATACGACAGGTACGCGAAGAGGCAGATCTTCGTCGTTCAGCCACGCGTCGGCAACTGCGTTTTTTTAGTGCACGCAACGTTGATGAATACTTACCCAGTGAAATCCTTCGGGGGGCCCCGGAAAAGCATTACCAGTGGAGGAGTGAAGTTTCTGGTTTAGATTATGTTACTGAAGATGTATGGAGGAGGACACCGCACCAAGATGATGCAGCATCGTCTCCGTCCCCTAGTGTTACTGATAGTCGATCAGCGCTTACCATACTGCAGACGCCTTATGGGAGTGGCACAAGCTACCCTGCAATTTGTGATTTCACCATCGATCCCATAAACTTCATGGCGGAAATTAATGTAGCACTGGAGAAGAATCATGGAGTTCGTATCGTCACTAAGGAGTCACAGCCGCCCGCAGAAGAACCAGATCCATCTATGTTGCTCTCCAATCAGTTATGTGAGATGTTAGAACACCAGCCGGGGCCCATGATGGACTTGAAGGAACCAACGTGGTTCAACACTGTGCTGCCTCCAATAGCATCAAAAATGGAGGAGAAATGGGTTGTCGACAATAGTGAAGGCCAAATGCCATGGAGTGGCGTTGGGCCGACGAAAAAGGTGAAGGGTGGTGGTGTGGAGAGACTACAACTAGCATTTCCCCCACTCCCAGCCCGTGCTGGTCAAGATAGCAGGGTAGCTTCTGGTGGGACAGCGACCAAGAGAGCGGCTGTGGGGACTACCACTGATGGTTGCAACTCAAGCAAATACACGGGAGCTGGGCGCAGTGCAATCGGTGATATGGATAAACTTGTACGATGCTCTGCCACAGACGACACTGTGCGGCTGCGGGCGAAGGCGGGGACGAAGACAACTAGGACGGTGCGCTTCACTAACCACTGTACGAGGCACCTCGCCATGCGATTACAACCGGCCACGCATCCGTGGTTAAAATATTCCATTGTGAAGGCGTCCGCGGGGAAGCCGCTGGCGGCGTCGTCAGGTCTGTGTACAGCATTGGACAAGCCAGTTACCTTCTTTGAGTATATTGACGTGATGATAACGTTTGAACCCCAAACGGTCAGGGAGCCTTCGATAGCAGAGGTTTTACGGATTGGGTATTGCGTAGAGCTAAATATCCGAAGTGGCGAGGGGGCACAGTGGCATTTTCTCGAAGTGACTGTTCTATGCGATACACAACAACCTGAATTTCGCCTCGTTCCGTTGGAAAAGGTTGCAGATCGGCGCGAGGAGGCTGCGGACACATCCGCAGAAGATTCGTCAAGAACAACACGTGTGAACTCGAGGGCCTCCAAAAAGGATTACATCACGACGTGTGAGTTTCCATGTACTTTTGTGTTCCATTCCTTCACCAAATACTTCCAGCTGGAAAACATTGGGTCCGATGCCATCATTTCGTTAGGTACCAGTTCCTCTTGCTTCAAGATTACTTCACCCTTAGAGGAGGACATCGAAATACCCGGTGGTAGCACCGTGGAGATCGCTGTTTGCTTTTGCCCATTGAGCGAGGCTCACTATGACGCAGAGCAATTGTTTGTTACTGTGAGGGACGAAAGAAACGGTCCTGTCTTGGCCAAACACACGTTTAACCTTCGGGGGGAAAGTGCCCTTCCCCACATTGACCTCTTGCGAATAGGACCCATGGAACTGAGTCCATTCGAAGGGGACGAGTGCAGTAGTGTGCCGCAGTATTTCCTCCCTGAAACCACATTGGGGGAGGAGGTAGTTGAGGAGGTGGTTGTACGCAACAATTGCCCAATTGCAGTAGAGTACTTTTGGCAGGTTGCCACTGTTGGTGGTGGACCCTCTGGAGCGCAACTGCAAATAACGCCGTGTCGTGGCGAGTTTCTTCCAAAACAAGACACTAGATTCACGGTGACTCTAAAACCTTCCGTGGTGGAGCCGTTCGCTGCTGTTCTCAACCTCTTCCTTGAGGGTCTTCCTAGGATTCCCATAGAGGGTGAACTAGGGAGGACTGTGGACAGCTGTGGCCCCCCGTTGCTTCCCCCACAAAATGACTCACGCATGGCGGAGTTAGATGCAACAAAGGGGGTGTTGAGGCTCTTATCTCGCTCTAGGATGGTTCCTGCTTTACCAGAGCCCGAACAATTGCGCCGACTCATGGACCCGTGTGGTGCGCTAAAGAACATTATGAAACCGCAATCGAGCGAGTGTAGTGGCGTCTTTGCGAGCGGATTCTACCTTTTTGCCGATCCTAGTCCTCCGCGTCTCATGCTTATTCCCGATCGTTTTGATGAGGGGTTGGAATGCCTCATTAACGGTGAGAACGCACGTCGCGTGGTGTTGCGAAACACTTCCCACCGGCTACTGCACTTCATCTTTGACCCGACGCCACAGGAATGCCCAGTGGGTGTGTGTTTTCCAGCCACATATGACCCAGAAACTGTGGAAGTGAGGTTTGAGCCGCGGGCAGGACGTGTGCCCCCACAAGGTTCTGTTCCTATCACATTCTTCTACACATTGAAGGAGGTTGGACATCACAGTATGTCGGTAAACTGTTACATCCCGGAGCTGTTTGAGCTGGGAGTGGAGTCTTCTGAGGGGTCACCTCCACTAAATCTTGTAACAGAGGTCCCGTGCACTCATGCTCTCCACCTCAGCGTGACGGGTGTTGGACCGACGCTGATTGCCAGTACTCACTTGTTGGATTTTGGACTCATTGAGCAAGGGCGGGAGTCTGAAGCGTCTTTTACTGTGACAAACGACAACCCTATTCCTGTTTCCTTTGAGCTACAGGATCCAAAGAAATGCGAGCCTCCGCGCTTCGTTTTTCTCCCGCAATCATTCCGTCTCGGTGTCGGTGAGTCAGTGGAGATTACTGTGTACCGCCAAGCTGTGGATATCACCGAGCCACAGACATTCTTTGAGTTAGTGGTGCCAAATGGTGGATCAATAGCAATCGAAACGCGAGCGGATATTCAGTTGCAAACATTGGTGTTACGCGAAACCGTCGTCAATTACGGTGTGGTGCCCAATGGGTCTTGGACAACGCAGTCGTTTGTTGTGTCGAATCCGTTTGCCTCTGACATACCGTATACTGTCCAAGCCGTGGACGTGCCGCCGAATATTATGGTTCAGGTCCCACCCTCTGGTGTGGTGCGTGCAGGCTGTGTAGATGTCCAAATACCAATTCGCTGCGCATTTAGTGTCGTTGCAGCTGGAGGTGGGAAAAGGGCTGTCGTCAGTTTTAAGAATATGCGTACTACGCAGGAAATACTAGTAGAGCTTTGCTGCGAAAAGATCAGTGAACTTACGGTGGCGATTGATCTTATTCCCGTCCCGAAGGTATCGGAAGGCACTTGCTGCATGGCGTACACTCCCCCAATCCTGCCGTTGAATTTACCTGAAGCGCCAGAAATGGAGATATCTTCGTACATTGAGTCGGTTCTGCGTAACCTTATAGAGCTTGAGGTTCTGAAGTGTTGCGTTCCTCGCAAGAGCAGGAAAGAGAGTTTTAGTGCCGCCGTTGATGATGCTGTCACAAACTCTGTTTCTGCCTTGGACGCCATGGCAAGCGCGTCCGGAGCTGGAGGGACCGGGGAATTGGTTTTACGACCGTACTGTCCACCTGTGCATCTCCGTGCTTTACTACCTCATGGAGAGCCTGTATGGTCAGAGTTGGTAGTTTTGCGTATAACCAATTTGACTGGCTGCCATAGTACGTACGGTGTCAACTGCACGCAGTATGGCTTCAACCAGACTCTAGTTGATATGCGTCGAAGTCCCACAGTGGGCCGTGCAACCTCGAAGTCTATGACAATGACGGCTTCTAGCATAGCGGCCACGTCAAAAAATCGCGGTAGAAGCAGGGACGGTACCACTAGCAGGAGACGTGACTCCCGGCGTACCTTCGTCGGCAGTCCCGACAGCAGGCACCCCTTTTCAGCGGGGTATGCGGATGGTGACGACACAAAAGGCAGAAAAGCCGTCGTGCAACCGACTTTCTGGTGCAAGAACTTGGATGGCTCAGAACAGAGGGAGCGTGAGCGTCGCGCTGCGCTGGTTGGTGCTCAGGAGGCTTTACTTGATGGTCGTGGTTGTGCCACCATCTTTGGTGGACCAACAGCTGGTGCGTTAAATCCTTTTGCCGAGTCAAAACTTCCCTTAACGCTTTCTGCCAACCTTCCCGGACGATACGAGGAGACCCTCAAGGTACACTGTGGTAACATGCCTCCCGTGCACATCCCAGTATCACTAGAGCTTCGTGGGAGACCCGTTCTTTTAGATTCCACTACTGCGGGTTTGTTGGTATCGGACGGCAAGGAGATTCTCTTAATGCCGTCAGTTCTTGCTGGTGTGGGGCGCTCTCAGCGCACGCTGCGGCTCGTCAACCGTCTTCCGCGAGACGTGAATGTGTCGTTTAAAATATTTCTGACAAACGTAACATTCTCTGTTTTTGCAGTTGATGACAATGTGGAGGCCAATGCTGTAACGCTTCATCTCGGGCCTGTGACAGAGGAGGATCACCGACGTGAATCTGAAGGAAAGGGTGAGGTGGCCGCCGCACCTGAGAAGTTCTTTCTACCCGCGATGGGTTCGCAGTTGGTGACAATTGAATACGCTCCGGATGCAAACTTTGTGGGAGCCAACTGTTCCGAGCGGAAGTGGCTCGGTGGTGTTATTATCACAGCTGAATATGCTGACACGTCTTTTAACGATGCTTTTATCATTGATGAGTTTTATCGAATACATCCTCAATACCGGCCTATTGACCGTGTCGTTAAGAAATCTGCGCGTGAAGGTGACGCCGCGTGGACGAAAAGCCTTCTGCGACCCGCTGCAGTGTTGAAGGTGCGGCAACCTGTGATCACACGGCCTGGTTTAATAAAAAAGAGCACCATCATCGTACCCGAGCTGGGCGTAGCTAGTTTTTCGAAGCGGAGCGGAGCATCCCGACGCAGATCTCTTCCGATTTGTTCTGATTCATTTTTGGGGGACCACACAGCTTTCAGTGACGACACCACTGATTCCGACGAGGAGGGGGGGGAAGCATCGGCTGTAATACGACAGACGGAAACTGGTCGAGCCCAACGTCATGATGTATTACGTTCCTCGACTTCTCTGGAGGGGGAGCGCATGGAGTTGCTTTCATTCATTGAGAAGCGCCGGCAAGAGATGATGGAACACAGCAGGCGCTACTTTGTTCCCATAGAGTTGGAATTACAGGCCCTATGCGGCGTGGCCCAGCTAACTGTGGAACCATCAGAGAACCTGGTTCGTTTTCCTACCTGCGTCGACGGACAGCGATGTACGCAAACAGTTCTTTTAACGAATAGAAGCTGTGCTGTGATGGCGTTTATGTTGGACATACCTTCCCCTTCATTTAAATTGTTGAAAGCCCGCCTCATATTTTCTGATAAAGACTACAAGCAGCTGGAAGTGGAGGATGAGGAGACTCTCATATGCCGGAAAGCTTTAGAGAGTTTGAAGTGGTGCGGTGTGGAAGAGCGCCAAAAGGCACGACGTGTGGTGTCACTGGGTCAAAGCAAAGAAAATACAAATAAGGGGTGCACCCAAATTGTGTTGGAAAAATACCCTACTCAAAATCAGCGGCCAACGTCTCGTGGAAGTGCGTCCACAACTGGTGTCGTTGTAAACAAGTACCAACTGTTCCCTCATGATTCGTTACAGGTGGTGCTCGAGTATCAAAGCCAATCAAAGGCAGAGAGGGATGCCTTGGCGTGTGAGGGTGCAACAGTCACAGGTGAGCTCAATATTCTTTACCTCCCTGCTGACGTTGCTATCGTGAAGCAGCAGCAAAGTGGTGCAGTTGAGGGTAAGAAGCCATTTCATCCACCACCCGTATTGGAGCTTAAGCAAAGCATTCCCCTTTCCTTGAGCTTTTTGAACCCGTCTGTAACTAGTTCACCCTCATTCCTTTGGTTCTTCCCTGGTCAGCAGATTCATGACGGACGTCAGCAGCCCTCGTACGTTCAGAAACTGCGGTTGATGAGCTTGCACCCCTCACCTCTCTCCTTCAAGCTATCTGTGGGAAGCACGGCCGCTAACATTGGTTTGGTGCCGGCCCGTTGCAATGCGACACCAGCCCTTGGGTGTCTCAGCGGTGTTGCCGGTGAGCCACGGAAGGCGATTCGCCAGCTAACCTTGGCAGACGAGACACACAATGTATTCACACGTGAGCGAAAAATACGGGAGATGAAATGTTACATCAAAGATGATAATCCGCCTGCTGTTGGTGGTGTATGTGTGGAGGGCTGTGCCCCCCAAGACGGGAAAGGGGTTACGCGAGAGTTGCAACCTCGTTCAACACCATATGATAGGGAGAAACTGCTGGTAATTGAAGATGCGAGCCGCTTCACAATCACCCCCATGGAAGGCATCATTCCCGCGGCCACAAGGGGTGGCCAACCTGGAGTTTTTGAAATTTTGGTGGAGTTTAAAGAACACGCTAACATGCGCTTCGAGGCTGCATTTGATGTACTAATTGGAACTCACCATGCAAAGGCTTCAAGTTTCTTTCTCCGTGGTGACAGTCGTGAAACAGAGATTTAGTCTGGACAGTTTGTTTCGGCTGTTTATTGAGCATTGGACTGCTCGGTGCGTGAGAGAAAAGACAAAATTTCCCCTTTAGAGTGCAGGGGTTTGGCCACTCACTTTTCTACTAAGTTGGACTTGATGTATAAGAAACACGCAGAAAATAAAACAAAAAAGTGAAAACAAGAGAACGCCACATGATTCACCTGTTTTTGCATTGTCAGTGGCAGAATAGAAGAGCATGGCGATGCTGATTCCCACTCTATTGTTGTTTGTGCAGGCTGTTTTTTTTTTGCCTGCGGTGGTGTGAGTGTGTACAGAACAGGTAGCATTATATATGTATACCGAATTGTTTGAACTATTATTATACTTTGGGATTGCCACTCTTTTCCCCATTTGTCAATTTAACTTTTCCATTCCCCTTTCTTTCTGTTTCTCCCCCGCTAAAATGTACTTGGTTCAGAAGCACAGGAAAAGAAAAGGATATTGGAATACAAACCGTGGCCACTGGGCCTCCTCTTTTTTTTTTTAACATAGACAGTTTAGCATCAACAGATACATTACTGTGTTACGACCCTTCCCTTTTGCTTTTTTTGTTTTCTCAGAATCATTCTAAAGGTACCCTTTCACTTTTTGTCATCGTTGTTACCACCACTCCTGTTGTCTGCAACGCAGCAGAGAGAGAGAGAATTCGAAGACCAGCGGCTCCGCACAGCGCTTGGGGAGTACCTTTTAAAAAAAAAAACTATTGTTTGTTTTACAAAGTTCGGGGCCTGGGGTTGCCATGAGTTTGCATGTCGGTAACGGTTTGCAGCAAATGGAGAAGAAACAATGTGTCTCCTCGTGCCTGCTGCTGACGTCGCTGCACGTGCGAGGGCCCCTGCCCCTTCCGTCAGCGCGGTCGTTAGTTGCCAGTGTTTGTGTCGGTACTTCTTCCATTACGACAGATGTTTTGCAGCCCGTGATGTCAGATGAAGTGAGTGGTTCTTCCGTGCCTTTGTCTCCGGTGTTTCAGCGCGCTTCGTCGACTCATCAGCGGTTGGCCTCCGCCAGCAGTGTTATTGGGTTGGAACCCCTTCGCATTATGTTTCCTCTCATCGACGACGACGCATGTCACGGTGACGGCGGCTCGGGTTCTGCACAACCGCACAAGTACGAGTTTTGTATAGGATTGCGCGAGGCTGATAGCAATGCGTTATTAGGCGTCGCCATATGTACGCGGTCGGGCGCGTGGTTCCCCTTCAAACCATGTGGGGGATCTGCACGTATAACGTTTAGATACTGTGAGCAGATGGAACGGAAGAATCGAATACTGCGGCACTTACAGGAGGCGCAGTTGTATCCAACTTCTTCTGACACGAAGATGCAGTCCGATGCTTCGTGCAAGCTGGAGGCCTCGTCTTCCTTCCTTGCACCTACGGCCTCCTCTGTTCTCTCAGCAAGTACATCCTTCGTGGACGGTGGCGGTCCGGGGAAGGGTTCCAGGCCCACACACAGTGGCTTGTCGGCCACCGATGCACTTGCCGTTGCGCGGCCGCATTCAGCGTGTTCCTCGCCAAACTTTCCGCTGCTTCCTGCAACCGACACAAAAGTCAAACCGGAAAATGAACATTCAAGTCACATTATGTCCGTTCCCAACGTTACAACTGAGGGACCACGTCACCTTGCGAGTTCGAATGTTGCCACCAGTCAAACATGCAAGAAGGAACCGCGCAGAAATTATCATTGTGGATTAAATCCTATCTCTGTAAATGGTTTCTTTACAACATCTGATCCGTGCCCCCCTGGTGGGTTGCGGGAGCGTGAGGGCCAGCCGCGCAGCCTTGTCTTCTCGAACATACATGTGAAGGGCTTCTTTCCACTTTCCCTAACCGGTAGTTGGCGATTGGAGTTCCTAATACCGCACCCCTGCATACCGGTTACGAAGCACACGGTAACTGTGCCAGCTACCTTCGACACAGACGGCAGCAGCGCACTTCGTGACACTCTCACGGTTGACCTTCCGTTATTCCTTAGAGGTGAGGTGCAGACGCGGCTGCGCGCCACGTGGGTCGACAGCAATAATTTGGACGATATAACGGAGGTACCCACGGTGGTGGAGTTTGACCCTATTGTTATCAAAGTAGGAGGAAGTGAGGTGTGTCAGCAGGAAAGGCGTTACCACAAGCTAGTTAGGCACAGTGCGGAGAAGTTCACGCTGTCCGAACTCGGCGTGCAACTGCTAGTGGCATTAAAGTATTTTGCCCCTCATCGGGAGGGACAGAACGGTCGACCCACCAGCGCACATTCAGACGCTCGACTTTGGAGGTCTGCGATGGCTTGGAGGGAGGGGGAAAAGGATGCTGACGCTGTGAAAACTAAGGGTAACGGTCTTGGCAAAGGAGGGGACGGAGCAGATATGGACGTACGTTTGCCTGAACTACAGACAGCTGCAACTCCAGATGGGAAGAACATGAGCAAAAACAGTATATTTACTGAGGAAGCGATGTCCGCAAAGGCCCTTTCGTTTGGTGATAACGCTAGCCAATCGAATGCCCACAGGAGTCCACCTTCCAAGGAGGTGCCTCCTCCACGACGGGCTTCCAAAGAGGAAGTTCGTAACCCAGGAATGGGCCACTTTAGTACGCTGAAACCTGCAACTAATGCACAATTGGTTGCGTCAATGGACGATTTAGTGCCGTGCTACACTGAAGAGCAGCGGAGGGCTGTTTTTGCTCTCTACGACACTAACAACAGAGGCTACATGACACAGGAGCAAATACTTCACTTCTGTCGTGCTCATGTAGCCCTGTTCGATGGACACCAAAACGATGCGAATATTGTGCGGCTACTTCAATCTCTGTTCCCCCGAATGCCCCGGAGGCGTATGAATGCTACAGAGGCCGCTGCAAAAGCCACATCCTCCTATTTACTGCAATCCCGTAAGCCTTGTGCACCGGCGCTGGAACAGCGCTTAAAAAATAGAGGACTACAAACACCAAGTGGGCGTCCGACATCAGGTCAGCACACGGCGGGTGGCTCCCCACAGGGCGCGTTAGGCTTGCCGAGGAGGTGCATAACGTATGACATATTTGAGGTTATTGCCCTTCGCCTTGCCGGAATGTAGAGAGAGAGAGAAAAGAGAAGGAAGTAAAAATAAGTCCGTCATCACCGTCTTTCACGGAGCGCGGGAGTGGCGGTCTTTTTTGCGATGGAAACCAAATTACCCAAATCATCATCGATTACGGAGGAGGAGGAGGAGGAAGCAGGAGTAACAAGTGGGAGTGGTATATAAGGGAGCATGTGTGGGAGTTGCGTGTTGACTCCTTCACTTAAAAACAGCTTATTTGGATGCGCGTTAGAGTGCTGCGGTGACCGGTAAGCCGACACGGCGCGGTGGGATCCTTCACACTGCTGTCGGTGGTTTCCTTTGTTTTTCTTTCTTTCTTGTTCGTAGTTGTTAAACTTACCTTTGCTCTTTACCATCCACTCTTCGCTTTTTTATTTGCTTATTTCTTTTCCCATTACTATTATTATTATTATTTTCATCATTTTTGTTGTTATTTCTCTCGCGGTGGATACCTCGCTATGTTTGCTCGACTTCGCTATATGCTAAATGGGCCAGGTAAGAGAATGATTGGAATGAGCGGCATTGAAACCGCAGGAGCACGTTTTTATGGGGAGGAGGAGGACGATTTGTTTATAGAGAAAAGAAGAAATGATTAAAAAAAAAGAGCAATTGGCTAGAGTTGCTTAGAATGTAATACAAGAAGTGGTGGTTGTGGGAGAGAGTGAGTCAATGTGATAATCGGCAAGAGCAGGTAGCACAAATAAGTTTGGTTTCCCCTCTCTTGCTCTTACAAGCACAAACGCAGGCACCCCACGGGGAGAAGCGCAACCATATACGTACTTGGTTGTGGTGTTAAAGAAGGGTCGAAACCGAGGGTAGCCTGCTTGTATCTGTGCGTTTACGCCACTATGATTTACCGGGTGCGTCACACACTGTTGTGACCAACGTGATGTACTTTTTTTCTTTTCTTCTTAACACGCTGAGCCTCTTTTCAGCAGAAGGTTAGAAGCACTGAAAAGAAAGGAGTAGGTCCAAAAACAATATGTGACCGTCAGTTGCTCTCACATTTCTCAGATTTTAAGATAAAATTGGACTATGCTGTGAGGACGGGCGTTGTGGGGTATGCGTTCCACGAGTCATCCATATAGACGCACTCCTTGAACAAGAGGGGCATGATCATTTACAAGTTCGCAACCCACTAAAGGATGACAAAAAAACACCGGCGGTAAGGCAGCGTCTGCAAAGCTAATAGTAGCTGTGTGCAAACGGTGCTCAAACAATTACTTACATATGAAAACAGGTATATGCACATGCGCATTTGGAAAACATTTTATCCTTTTCACCTCGAGAGAATTCTCTTCGATGTTGTGGCGTGGTGTGTTGTGTTGTGTTATCCTTTCCCGCAGGTATGTTATTAGTGGTGAACCCAACTCTTTGTAGCTAACCGCATGACACGTTTGAGGCCTCAACCCTTCGCATATCGCTTAATGGTGTTTTTCTCTCTAATCTTTTTTCCTTTCTTGACGTGAACTGTTGCGGTTAGTTGGGTTCACATGCGCTACTTTTGACCTCCTCATCTTTGTGTATTGTCAGTCACGTAGGCGCAGGCATCGGCTGCATTTGTATGTAGGGGTACTTATGCGAGCACGTCTGCATGTGCAAGTTTCTGGCGTAACGGCATCAGTGACTGCACCGCCGTCTCTGTGTGCAATGCGCGCCAGAATCGGCAGAAGAGCTATCCGTGTTTCCGTAATGCCCTACCCCGTATTTCATCAATTCATTACTTTTCCATACTTTTTTGTTACTAGCCAAATTTAGGATGTCGTACCCACACAACTTTGACCACCAGGCGCCACCTCTACAACAACTGCAGCAACAAGTACCTCCTCCATTACCACACGGGTCGTGGGCTCCGCAGCCAAACCAGGGTCCAGGTGTACCATTTAATGGTGTGGGTCCGGGGATAACGGGAGCTTACGGCGCGGCAAGTGCCTCGGGTAACGCACCTACGGCACAGGATTGGTACTACAACCAATGCCCCACTTCGGCTTCCGGTGCACCTTATAGCAATGGGACGAACAACTTCGCCTACACACCCGAGATGCAGTACCAACCGCCGCACGCGCAGCAGCAACAGCAGCAGCAACAACTGTCGTATAAAATTCCATCGGCGGCGGCAGCCCAACCATCATTCCCAGGCCTCGGTGCGACGGCGGCAAGTTCTCCCCACACGCCCGCTACCGTTGGTCAATATTCTGAACACCCACCTGCCGCCCGGCACCACGACGTTTCGGAACGCAACGAGCATCGGGGAATTCCTTGTCAGGAGAACTTACGTTCCTTTCCTGCGCCTCAGTCACGGCATAGTGCAGATTCAGAGAGACAGTCCACCGGCCCCCCACCTAATTATGTGCGTCCTCCTCCGAGACGCGCTGTGGACCTCGTTAAGGCGCCTAACCCTAATGAGTGTGTACCTCCTTCCTCGGACAGTCTCATGTCCAACCACTCTAACCTCCAGTTTCCATCTGGTGCAGATGCCAACATTAGCAACGCAAGCGTAAAGTTTTTTCGACCGACGATGAAGTGGGTGCCCGCAAGTGCCAATCTCGTGAAGGACAGCCGCGTGCCATTTGGGGCTGTGATTGCCCCTCTTTGCCAACCCGTTGATCCGCAGGAAGAGGTTCCGTGTGTTTCCGGTTACCCACCCGTTCGGTGTCAGCGCTGCCGAGCTTATGTTTCTTGTCACGCGCGCTTTACAAACATGGGTCGAAACTGGGTTTGCCCTCTCTGCAGTATGTGCAACGATGTGAGCGAAGAGTACTTCTGCAACTTAGATAATCAGGGCCAGCGGTTGGATAAGATGCAGCGACCAGAACTTTCACGGGGGAGCGTGGAGTTCGACGTGGATGCATATCCTGAGTATGCGTTACGGAACAGCGATGATGCGGCTCTCGAAGCTAGACCACTGCATTATCTGTTTCTGTTGGATGTGTCGGTAAAGGCGGCAACGACATTTCTGTCTGACTATGTGGATGCTTTACTCCGCTCACTTCACGAGATGGCAGTTCAGTATCCCGAGTGCCGCGTTGCCTTTATCACGTACGCATCAACGCTTCACTTCTATAATGTCCGTCACCCTCGCATGCCCCAAATGATTGTTTCAGACGTGTGCAACCCGTTCGTACCCCTTCCCTTCACGAGTCTCTGCTGGCTTACACTCGGCACTGAGTTAGACTTGGTGGATGCGTTCTTGTTGCGTGTACCGGAGTATGCGAGTGACCTCCGTGAGACCGGCTGCGTGCTGGGTGCTGCGGTGGAGGTGGCAAAACTCGTGTTGTCCGGGCAGCATGGTGGTCGCGTTATTATAACCGCGCATAAGGCACCACAAAATGGGATCGGCGCTATCAAACCGCGCGAGCAGCATGTCCTATACGGAACGGAAAAGGAAAAGGAACTGCTGCGCCCGCTAGACGGATACTGGCAGACGATTGCAACCACGTGTGCAAAGGAGCAGATTTCACTTGATTTGCACATGTTCGCCGATGAATATTGCGAATTGGTGACCCTCTCACATCCCTGCCACGTCACAAACGGCCGTGTACATCTCTTCTCCAACTACGATAGTCAAACTGACGCCGTTGAACTGCAGGCTGTGCTTGATCAGGCGCTGTTAGAGGAGGCCGGTTATGCTGGTATACTGCGTGTTCGCTGCAGCACCGGTCTGCGTGTTCAGAGGTATCATGGACATTTCTTCTCCCAAGACAAGCACGATATGGATCTTGTTCACGTTCAGGGCTCCTCCTCCTTTTATGTTGAATTTGCGCATGAGTCGAAGCCTGATAGCAGTTCTGCCGCATACTTTCAAACCGCGTTACTGTACACCACGCGTAGGGGCAATCGTCGGGTGCGCGTTCACTCAGTGCGAATACCGATAGCTTCGTCTATTTCATCAATTTTCGATGGAGACACTGTGGCAGTCCTGATGGCGTACATACACCAGGTTATTTCTAATTCGGTGAACAAGGGGTTGAAATACGCTAGGGAACAGATGCATCAGCAACTGTTACAACTGTTAACTAGCTACCGCCGTGTTGTTTCACAGAAATCCACATCGGTGCTGCTTATGCCTGGTAGCCTCCGTCTTATGCCACTCTATACGCTGTGTGTCCTGAAATCCGATGCAATTGCCGAGGGTACTACTGTTCGTATCGACGACCGGGTGCAGAAACTCTTTCACTTACTTACTGTTCCCACTCATCAATGCCTTTCGTACTTTTACCCCACCCTTTACGCCATGCATTCGTCGATGGAGGAAACGTTCTGTGGGGCGATAAACCCCGAGACCGGTGACTGCGTTATGCCACCGCGGAAACGACTGTTCTACGAAAGTATTACAACTGACGGTGTGTACATTCTTTGTGATGAGCAGGCACGGTCGGTGTACTTGTGGGTTGGCTCTGCTGTGACGCCTGAGATATCTTTGGAGTTGTTCGGAACGGCGAATTCAGCAGAGGTGGGGCGCAGCGTATTCTTCGATCACTTTGGGGAGCGGCTGCGGAACGTACTGTGGGCTTGCCTGAATCGTGATGGACGCATGCGGCGTTTGGTGATTTTGCATCAAAAGGACCGGGGTGAGGAAGCTTTCTTTAAGCAACTGAAGGAAGAAGGTGAAGGAGGAACGATGAGTTACGACCAACTACTGTTGAAACTGCACAAAGCGGTGGGCGAGTTGGCGCTATGATATCCATCCGCTTCTTTCCCCCCTTTTAAAAATTTTTAGGTGTGTTACTGCAGGCCTTCGGTTGCTCGTGCCTGGGCGGATGATGGCACTCTTATATATATATATTCTGCATATGGTCGTTTATTTGGCGCATGAGAGGTTTCGTGTGGTTGTCATAATTAGTTGTGTCGCTTACGTCACTCCGCTGAGAGTGACTCCGTGTAAATCGTTTGTTGCGCGACCCCTTTTTTTCTTTTGTTTTCCCCTTGAAGGTGAGGCGCAACGGTGAACCTTATGGCGAAGGGTGGTCCTTCGCAGCGCTTTCGGAAACTGAATAATAGGGGTTTATGTGCGTTTTCGTGTTTTTGCTTGCGGAGGTTCAAATTCAAATCAAACTTTGAAGCACCAAAAGAATCGAGAGGGGATATGAGGGGAATCGGAATGATAGCGAATAAGCGGGATCATCGCGATGAAAAGGAAGGAGAAAGAGATTTGAAGAAGCGAAACGTGGAAGAATTGAGGGAAGAGGAAGTACTTGTTGTGGAATAAATTCAGTACTTAATATAGAGCACTTCACACATGTCTCTTTCACTCCCTTTGCCTCCGCTAGTTTGTTTCTTTTTCCGTATATTCCCTCTTCCCTTACCGCTGCACTAACAATAATCCTCGTTAGGTGACTGAAGGAGGGCTTAAGTGCGTGCGTTAATTCACTCTCTTTATCTTGTTGGTAATGGTAATCCGAGGGAGTGTGAGGAGGTTTAAAACAAGAAATTGTAAACAAAAGAAACTTAAGGGTGAATGGACGAACATTCACCATTTGGGGCACATGAGTATGTGTGCATATGTTGGTGTTTTGTTAGTAGAAATATTTATATGTACGAAGTTGAGCGGCTGTGCATCTGTCATCCCTTTGTGCGTAAGAGACCGGAAACCAGTGGAGTGAAAAAGAAGGAGCGTGGAGGGGAGGGGGGAAGAATTGAACCATGGTGTCGGTGACGTGAGAAAATAATTCGCGTTAAGCTTGTTTCACTTATTCTTTCCAACTTACCTCATGTTTCCTAACTTCTTCCTTTCGTTTCCTTTCTCCGCTTCTTCTCTCGCTCTCAAATAACATTTTGATTTTTTTTGTCATACTTCCTTTTTGTTTCTTTTGATTCGCCCACGTAGGATGCAAAATTGGAACCATTGATCTGTTTGTTGTTTCCTTCCTACATTTCCTTTAATCTCTACGCGTCTTCGCGCCGTTTTATTTCTGTGCTAAAAGTTTTTATCTCAATAGCGGCCCTAAGTGTTCATGCTGTTAAGCGCTAAAGTCTTCTCGTTGGGAGTGAACGTGCAATCACAGGCTTAGACGAGTGTCAGGAGGAAGCAGCAGGGGAAAAGTGTTAGGTTACGCAAGTCAGTGAAAGCAGGGGTTCCAGATACCTTACTTGACGCGCATATATATAT